>NC_135217.1:13085208-13192708 GCF_052324685.1 Brachyhypopomus gauderio
AAACTCTAAAGCGCAGCACACACTCTCAACTTCTCCAGCTACATACAATTGTGCATTTTTTGCCTGGAAATATAGTTAAGGCTTATTTTAAAGTGACATCAATATATTTCTGACATCATATTTATGCATATGTGTATATACACATATATGCAAACAAATTAATTAATTTAGTCTAGTTTGAACAAGGCAGTTACTGCTCTACCGAGTTTCATACGAGTTTCATACTATGAATATTACTGACATATCAGAGTTTCACACTATGAACATTACTGACATTCAGAGTTTCACACTATTACAGCACAGTGGCACGTCTACCCTTGGATTTCAAATGCACAAACTGCACAAACAATCATAAATTCAAGCATACTGACGCAGCCTCAGGTCTGTACATGTCAGCAGGGACAGTCACACACACGTCTGGAGCACCTAAACCTTGCATCGGGTTATAAGTTTTGAAGCTCCTATGGCTCAATAATGAAGTGGACGGCTGTTCAAAGAAAAAGCTCTCTGATGCCAATCTCGACTTCCCTCACACACCCACACCAAAACAAACACACACACAACCCGGACTTCGCAAATGTTGCTCACCTTCCTTTCGATCTCCTTCCAGTGTAGCTGTGGTTCTGTATTCCGCTCTTTCTGAGTGAGCACACACACACTCACACACACACACACACACACACACACACACACACACACACACACACACACACACACTCACACACACACACACTCACACACACACACACTCACACACACACACACTCACACACACACACTCACACACACACACACTCACACACACACACTCACACACACACACACACTCACACACACACTCCGTGCCTCTATGCTTCTCCTCTTACTTCACTTTCTTCTCCATGGAGTCGACTAAATCCAGTTCCTGCACTCACTCACTCCAGCCTCCTCCCAAATCAACAAAGAGAGAGAGACAGAGAGGAAGACATACAGACAGAGTGAGAGGCAGACAGAGAGCAAGACAGAGTGCGAGAGAGAGAGAGAGAGAGAAAGAGAGAGAGAGAGAGAGTAGTGCAAGTGTCCTAAATGGACAGAATTGGTTAGAAAAGCACCCAGCTACTTTTCCAGTTTTTCCCACTGCAGGACCCCTCTTTCCTATTCCCCTCCCTCTTTCTCTCTCCCTCCCTCACTCCCTTTCACACACACTCTCTCACACACACTTTCTCTCTCTCTCACACACACACACTCTCTCTCTCTCACACACACACACACACACACACACACACTTTCTCTCTCTCTCACTCTCTCTCTCTCTCTCTCACACACACACACACACACACACACCTTTCCTGCCCTCCCTAGTCAGGGAGCTCTGTCCAAAGTCTAACTTCACTACATGTGTCATGTGTGAGTATGTGCTCATGCACGTATGTATGATTGCACAAAAACAATGAACAAAAGGGAGTGGTTTCAGACTGATAGGTTTATATACACAGGCTGTGTGTCTGTGCACTGCTATGTGCTTTTTGTATAGATTGTATCGAGAACTATAGCTTTAAAACACAGGTGAATGTCAGGCAAATCCAGATGAAGCTGTAAAGCATGAATATGGGAATATATTTCAATGATGTTACATCATACCTTCTCTAGTCAATGTAATAAATGAAGACTCCTGTTCTCCTGCTCAAAACCCCAAACTCTTGACAGCTGCATAATCCTCACCAATTGACAGAGACTGAGAAAGATTAACCAACGATTTAGTTATAACTAAATCTCATAATCTCCTCACATACTTTGCATATTCCACATATAATCTCCCTGCATGCTTTATGCTCGGAAACGTTCCGAAACAATTCTGAAAAATGTCACAAGCCCACCAACTCACTTCACGTGTTCGCATTCCACAGCTCTCGTGATGACGCAAGAGGCTGTGTGGTGTCAGACTGCTGTGCCGTCGAGATCCGGCGAGACACACGTGTCTCCACCAGGGGGCACCGTGGCCACCTGGAGAGCTTCCACTCCCCTTCCGTTGGTCTCCCATGCGGCGCACATTTAGGGCACGCCACCTTGTTCGAGTGTAAGATGTTCTGGAAGTGCAGGGAGCTGGCACCGCACTCCCACCGCCACGATGGCATGAGCTCCCACCAGGGGACTACACTGCCCTTCCACAACATGGCCACACCACTCGAGCTGCCAGTCTCTTGTTCTGAAGGGACTGCAGGGTGGGTCTGCTCGACCAGAGGCACGGAGGATGGCCCACGGTCCTGGTGGGGGGCTCAACCAGCCTCGTAAACCTGCTCTATAACCGCCATCTTTTCCTTCTTCCACTCACACCAAATTACTGCTCCTCGGTTTTTTCCTGATGCTGGACTGAAGCCAGTATATAAGTTTAGTAACCCGCTCTGCAGGAACAGAAGAAATGTTGGGATTATGCCCAGGTTACGGGAGAAGAGTTGACTTGAAATGAAGCTGGAAGCTAGCTGTAGTCTACATGATTCTCCCTGACTATATGTAGATTGTTGCCCTCGTTGACCCGTTAAGGGACGTTTTATGTAAGAGTTTAAATTAGAGCACACTGCTTTTGCATTTGTGTATGTGCATGAATTTCGAACGTTCTTTGATGCCTGTCCCAGAAATCCCTCGTTTTAATACATTGTGCAACATTGACACACAGACGCAAGACCCGTCTGCACATAATCTCTTTTTTCACTCTGACCCAGATACACACACTCACTGTCACACTCTACCAAAGTATGACCCGTTAATGCCAGATCCAGAATGTCCAAATGCTACGCGAGCGGTACTCAAGATTCCTGCCTTTTGATTTTCCTTCTACACTCATATCAGATAAAAAAGATCTGATGGGACTCTTTCCTAAGAAGAAAAATCGAATCCATGTGTACATGACTTACAGAATCTAGCTAAAGGCTGAACACCACGAGGACACACACACTTGAGCCCTGTGCTTGTGAATGTCACAAGGTCACTTCCCCTTTCATTACCTTTACTTCCAATGTGCATGTATATGGGGGCAGTGGTAGAGTTCAACTGTGGCTGCATGTGTTCACCTCTGTCTGTATACCATGTGCTGTAAGTGGCCACAGGCAATCAGTGAGGCCATGTTTGACAAAGCACAACCGTCTCCAGAGGCCGGCTGCCCTGGAAAGCCTATGTCTGTGTGAAAAAAAGAGACAGACAGACAGAGATGGGGGGGAGGTAGTGAGAGTGAGAGAGAGAGAGAGAGAGAGAGAGACAGACAGACAGAGTTCTGGAAATAGCTCAAGTAATCCAGGGAGCAGACAGAACGTTCTGTTTTTTGCTCCTCACTCAGACACCTTTGTCACGGCACGGGAGTGAACGGCGGCTAGTAGCCCGTCGCCGCGGTAGCCACAGGGCCAGCCCCAGATGAAGCCCGCCTCGGGGCAGGTTCTGGGTTGGTGTCCCATTAGCTGATGTCCAGTTTGGTGCGGTTCGAAGTAAACACATAAGCACATAAGTGATCATAAGCTCATCGTAAGTCATTATAAGTCATCTTAAAGCTCACATGATGGCAACAAGCCTCTCATTGTATTTTTAGGTGGCTTGGTGGTTAGCATGTTTGTCTCTCAGCACTGGGGTCTTGGGTTCAAGTCCTTATCTGAGCGGAGTTTCCATGTTCTCCCCATGTGTGTGGGTTTCCTCCGGGCTCTCTGGTTTCTTCCCACAGTCCAAAAACATGGAGGTTAGGTAAATTGGCAGTCAAATTCAGTTTTTGACTGTGTCTCTCTTCATGTCCAATAAAAAAGTTGGCTGAGTGTCTGTGCATGAATGTGTGTGTGCTTGTATGCGCAGTGGTGGATGGTGCTATATAAATTAAACATTCATTTTTGACCATTCATTTGGGTCTTCTGAGCAGTTACCAGTGTTGGGAACGTTACTTTAAAAAAGTAATTAATTATAGTTTCTCACTACTTGTTCAAAAAAGTAACTGAGTTAGTAACTGAATTACTCTATAATAAAAGTAACTCGTTACCAGAGAAAGTAACTATTTGCGTTACAGTTAAAAAAAAGTTATATGCCAATGAATAAGGATTTTTTTGAAAAAGCAGTTTTTACAGTGAGTTGAAATGAGTAGATCAGAAAGGTGTTTAACTTTTGATATTTATTGCACATCCACAGACCAGTGCAGGATAAAATCCTTTAATATCCCAAATCTTTGTAAAAAAAAATAAAAATAGTAAACAGTTACACTATATAAAGTGCATTTACATCTATCAAATAAAATTAAATTCTCTCAATCTGAGACAACTGTTCACAACAGAAGTAAACTTAACAATACAACCTATATTCTTAATTTAATAATTCAAATACCCAGTCTGGTAGACATTCAGGAACTTCAAGTATTTTCTTAAATAATGTTTATATCGCCACCTTGAAAATGATAATTTTTCTTCGTCTTGCTCCTGACTCGCCATTTCTGTCTCTTCTCCGTTTGTGTCGCGTTCTTCGGCACGTGTGTAAAAACACTGGCTCTGATTGGCTACCATAACGCTGCCTTAGACAATCGCTTACTGACTTGTTAAGTTAAACAGGTGTTACACCGAGAACCGTGATCTATCGAGATCTGTTACTTCTCACTAGTCTGGCCAGCGGTCCGCTCGCATTACTGTTAGTATATCAATATATAGTAACGCAACGCTTTTAATGACCAGTAACGTCAACGGCGTTGTAACGACAGGAAAAGTAATTAATTATATTATCCCGTTACTAACAAAATGACGCCGTTACCTAACGCCGTTATTTTTAACGCCGTTATTCGCAACACTGGCAGTTACTGATCGGTGCGAAAGTTGAATTTATTTCAGGTTAGTGTAGGTCATGCTGTTACTCTATTGATGCCACTGCTGCTGCTTTAGCATCCTTGAGCTACATACAGTGCAGGATGTAAACATGTTGGACCACAAAAATAAATAACGCCAGTTCTGCTCATGACGTCTACTGTGATCATTTTATAAATGATTTTCAACCACAATATGGAATGAATGGGAGTACCATTGTGTGTGCACCTCCTCGAGGATCACCGTCTTAGAGTTATATCACGTATTTCACTGCCCTGTTTGGAGGCCAACTGGCTCAAAGCTTGAGCCGTGCAAAAATGTCAAGACAATCAACAACTGCAGGTTCCCAAGTCTCCCTTTCCACTCAGATCTAATCAATTCCTGAGTGATGATGAGGAGCATGGTGGCAGCCCAGAGCCGGTAGCATCCATGGCGATAGCAGAGCTCTATGTTTTACAGTCATAAAGAAATCCAGTATATGGGTGGACAGAGTCATTGCAAGTGGGCAGACTCGAAACGTTCCCCTCACCTCCGTCTGCCGCATGAGCTAAATGCGGCGCCTTGCTGAAACTTGCCCGGTACTTCACACATTTGCATCTTGCTTTCGTCTGGCAGCGTCGGCCTGCTCAGCTGATTTTTACGACGCCTCTCTAGGCTGACATCATTCTTCAGAGCCTGAAGATACCCAGACTTTGGGCCACATTGAATTGTCATGCATATTTAGACACACCAGAGACTCATAGTGCGTCAAGACCTTGAAGCCTGGCTTCGTTATACCCAACCTAAGATTATTATGAACCTTAAACCAGATGGACACGGAGATGGACGTTTTAATACCAAGGACTTGTTCCATCAGCTTGACCTCTCTTCTTAAACCTCTACAAATCTCGGGTTACGTGTGTGTGAGTGCCAGAGTGTGACGAGGTGGGGGACACCTTTCAGCTCCGCTCAGGCACCCGACTGATACCTAAGGTCAAAGGTCATGAGAAAAGTGTTCAACAAAAGATCTTTGGCGTGTTGGAAAAGAAGATAGCACTCTCTCTTTCTCTGTCTGTGTCTATTTTTACAGGGAAAGAGAAGGTGCAACATGGGATGTGTAAAAGGACAGCCAGGATGAAAAAAGCAGGGGTTTATTTGGTGTTCCTCTGAGGTAACACTGCAGTCTTCCAAAAGCACTATCTTTCCTTATTGGCCTCAGCCAAGCTGCCTCAAAGCTCTAATCTTTCCTTCACGTAATGCATGAAGGATTTGTCTGCATCCACTCACCAAACTTTGGTGACAATTCCTCAATAGCTTGTCCAAGTGTATACAATGTATGTAATGCTAATTAAGTATTAGTATTAATTATTAACTAATTATATAAAGGAACTTCTAACAGATAAAGAATGCATAGCTACCAGTTGAACAGGTCATAGAGATGAGGTGAAAATAACACTGAAGACTCTCTCTCTCACACACACACACACGTATTTATCAGCTCTAACACCTGTGGGATGGATAATCTCCACTTGAGGCGGCAGGATCAGAGATGGTGCTAGCCAGGAGTCTGCTGCACAGCCATTGATCAAACAGCATCGCAGGGCATCTGACCTCAGACCTTTAACCTCTGACCTTTTGCAGACCATTGCTCCTGAGTGATGAAGGAGGGGGGGGGGGGGGGGGGGGGGGGTTGTAGGAGTGGGTAAAAGGTAGCAAGGAACACAAACACTCTTAGCATGAAGAACTGGAAGATTATGAGCAAATTACTGAAAGAACCTTCACATTTGGAACAAAATTCTAGAAAAGAGGCTGGAAGAACCAGTTTGCACTAAACCTGGACACCTGATTCAGTCGAGCAATATAGTGATACTGAATTGAGTTTTACACTCAGATAAGGAATCATTCTAGATTTGTTTCCCACTGGTATGCATTAATTCGACTAGATGCAATCTGCACCAAGACCCTATATCAATGATATTGATTTTAAAGAGAGCGAAATCATAAGTGCTACCAAAAAAACTGCAGGATGAGCAAATAATGCGTCTTGGTGGATCATTGGCAACGTCTGATGGAGCGACAGTTACTGGAGATACACTGCCACCTAGTGGCTGCTGTTAGTGTTGCAGGAGCTGGCCACTGGTGTTCCGGTGTTCTGAAAATCTGTGCTTTGATTTTTTTCCAGACGCAAATACTGCTTCCATTAAAAAGAGACGAGATGTTGTACAACTATTGAGTTTATTTAATAGCTACAGTATGTGTAATGCACCTGCCATTTTATTCGTTTGAATCTAATACGGGCTTCACAAAGTGGAAATGGCCTCATGGCTTACGCTTATGGCCACAAAGAACGAGTCATCACAAATTTTAACATATATCAAACTCGGTGACAACCTATGGTGATAAAACATTTATTCTGAAACATTTTTAACTTTTAAGCAGTAAAATTGTAAGTTTAAGTAAACATCATAATTACAGAGGCAATCCTTTGCAGCAAAACAAAACACATTCGTGTGGATCATATCCGTGGAATGCATAAGAAAGTAATAATTTAAAACACAAAACATACGTTAAGTTGGACTTTTTGTATGTGCACTTCTTTAAGGTAGAGCGTTTACCTTTCAGAGGTCATATCAAGATTTTCTCCACGCATGCAGTTGGCGTGGGTGAAAGCTACAAGACGCCTCAAAAACGGAATTTCATCGACCTCGAGCGGAAACGTCGAGTACCGACGCGTGCTGTCATCCTAATAACGGTGGCTTACACAGAGGTAAAGAGGTCAAAGTTTTGGCGGATATTTGTGTGGGCAGCGACCTCTTTCGCTCATCTGCGACCACTGCCATCTTGTTCATTATCCATTCACTCGCTCGCGCATTGCTTAAGTTCATTTAACTGGTTGATAATTTGCGCTTTTATTTGTTTGACGTAAGATTTGTTTTACCTCTAGCGAAACTTCCTAACTCACGTTTCCGCTACGAATGAAGAGATTTAACTTTCGGAGTTTGCCCTTCTTACTCCCTCGGCCGAATTGAGAGGGGATGAAACTTAAGGATTCAGAAGATGCCTTCGTTCTGGTGCCTTGTAAAACACATTTTGGCCTTGTTTGCTAGAACATGGCGGCACGCATGACGAGCTAGTCTGTATGTGGCCATTTTGGAAGAACAATGATCACTATATTGGAAACAAGTTTAGCATTCAACATTAGAAGTGGTATTTTGATCTCACATGTATCATGCAAGGTTCTGTTGGAAATAGCCTACTACATACTGTATACTGCACTCAGTATATATTGAATAGTTGTCCCCATACTAGTATGCAGTGTAGTATCCAGTATGCAAACACAAGTCATACTACTAGGTCATGACGTGAAGGTACGAAGGTTCCACCCACTTCGGAAGTATTTGCTTCCACCTTTGCATGATGGATTGCAGTGCACCATAATGCTAGATCTCGCCTCGTACTGGGAAGTTTGGCAGAAGTTGTATGATATTCATGTATCTTTCGCATACTGGAAAAATGTATTTTGGTTGCATACAGATTTGAGGGTCGAACAGTACGCTAGAAATACATAGTAGGCTGTTTCAAACAGATATACTCTCCATTACCCAGATTCGCACACACAAGTATGCCAACTCACAAGAAGCCATTTTTCAAAAACAGCAAACCAAGACATTTTGAATACAAATAATAAAAACAATCAATAGCTAAAACAGTGGAAGGTTTGTTGACCTTAAAAGGATTGGGAATGAACTAAATTCTAGAAAAGACTTTGTGAAATTGTGAGGCAGTTAAACTTCAGAATCCCTAAAGAGGGACATTGTCTAGGGCTTACTGTACAACTCAGAGAAAATAAATAACAACAAAATGAAAACGGATGCCTTTTAATTGTTATCATGATGGATCACCCTCCTATAAATTGGACGTTGCATAAGAGATGTATAAACTTTGTGTTACACAAAATAATTCCATAACTCAATGTCTAAATATTCTTGGCATGGTGTTGAACCTGATGTCAAAGTTTATGTAATGTATGACCCAAAAGGACATTACTGTGTACGACTGTAGTTTGAAGGGGGAGGGGGACAGAAACAACAGCTTGTGATTGCCGTTTTGTGTAATGCGTGCAAGAGCAGAGAAAAACTGCATTTTCAAATTTGCTACAGCTCGATTTCTGTGTTGTTGCAGAACGAAACCGAAAATACTTTATATGAAGCACCAGAAAGTTCTTAGCAGTTATGCCATGAATAAATGCAATTAGACACCTCCCCCCAAATTGAGCAATTAAAAGCATCTATTAGCTTGTATGGTGCTACTGTACAGTTATGTACTTGCTTGTGGAACATCTATGCCATTTTGGTTGTTTGTTGCTATCCAAAAAGTAAGTAAGGCTTGCTGGCCACCATCATGAAAAGGGCGTAGAAAGCGTTTACAAACCATTTGGTACCTCAACAGTGCGGTCTTTCGGCAGGTGTAGTACATGGACATACAACTTTCATAGAGAAAAACATGGAGCATGCAGCAATGATTGTTTTGCTAATCCTGATATCAGCTGAAGAAAGCCCTTTACCATGGATCATCCTGAAGCAATCTGCACAGAAGCACAGGGACAGTTAGCTGTCCCAAACAACATGGAGGCAGCCTCCTGGCTGGCCTGGCCCTTCAGATTGTCAGGGTTTGGGGTTTGTCTCTTGTGCTTTTTCCTTTCCTTTTCTCCCTACCGCAGTTTCTGTGCAGGTCGAGTAGCCAGCAGCCATTTGTCCAGAAAGAATTTCAGACGATTTGGGCGAAGCGCGGAGCGCCTCTTCCGTTCCTCACAGTGTGTTTGGCGGCAGCCGCGATCTCCCCCTCCCTGCTCCGGATCCATGAGGAAGAGGAAGAGGAAGCCGAGGAGGGCTTGGACAGAACTGCCAGGCACCATCTTGGCAGCCTCAAGCGATGACGCGGCACTTTTGACATGACCAGCGCAAAATGGCCTCCTCAGTAAGACAGGAAACCTGAGCGTGTCGTCGTCCATTTTTATGCTTCATACCTGTATGTGTGCGCGTGTGGATCATACGTGTGGATTATTACGACAAATGTAGATCTTCTAAGCAACCTTGAGCAGCCTTAATCTCCCACTTCTGACCTTTCACCCTGATCAGTGACTAGTGACCAACAAACATGACCTCTAATAAGGAGATAAATGCATGAGCACATTGACGGACACAGAAGTTGCACGTTAACACTGCTGCAGTACATAGAGATGTGCAGAGCTGCAGCTCTGCTCTGTGGAAGCCCAGCATGGCGGTGGAATGGTGCAGGTCTGCGGAGGCGTGGAGGAAGAGTGGCAGGCGGTGCGTTTCTCAGCCTCCACAGCTGGAAGTGCGCGGAAGGCGTGTCCGGACTGACCAAACGAGGGCGGAGCTCGTCAGTCCTGCAGCAGGGTCTCCCTCCAGTTGAAGCTGTGATTGGGTCCGTGCGTGAGAGGAAGGATGGGCGGGTCCACGAGCTGCCACACCCCTGTCTCACCCATCTCTTCACAGGCACAGAAGCCCAAATATGGGATCTGGAGGGGGATATTTGTGGATACACACATGCACACAGATGTGAACTCAGTAACAATTTAAAAAAGAAAGATGCTGGTAAAATTCATAAGGCCAAGGAGATCCAGGCTACAGACCTTTCGCACCACTTGAACAAAGTCCTTTGAGTTCTGTGGGTTCAGTCCTTGCATCTGACGAGTACAGGCCTCCAGAGAAGAAGCGTGTGCCACTATCAACACTGTGTTTCCTGCTCACACACCCACACAGTTAAGACAGTAAGGACCAGAAAACAGAGTTGCTTCAGCAAACAGAGAAATGCTGTCAGTCCTCTATCAGTCACCACACTGTAACTTCTAAAGCCTGGTGCATAATGTGCCCTTCTACCCAGTTCTCCTACCAGAAATTATATACAGTTTGGAAAGTGAATCGGAAGCGATTGTTACATGGGCAATCCAGTCATGAAAGAGAAGTACTGAATCAGTCCTAAACCTTGGAATGAAGCTTCTGTGCTGATCAGAGGCACTCCGATATTTTCAAACACATTTGACTTTTATGGATGAAAATATGAATGCCTCCTCTAGCATGAGAAAGGGACTTAAGCACATTATTATTAGCATTACTGTTGTCGTTATTACTGTTAACTTTATTAGTGCAAATGTGCAGAAAGGTCTCTGGGTATGATAAATTCTCAATATGTAATACTGAGAGATGAAGGTTTTCAGATTTGCATCGTGATTTGTCAGTGCAAAATGTGCTCCGATTTTCACAATCCTATTGTGTGGACCAGTTCTTTGTCAGACACAGAGGAGGAAATGCTGCCTGTGGTGCGGTGTGCCACATCTGAGCACTCCCGGCTCTCTGTGGCCCAGTCTTTTCTACAAGAGTTTCATAGTGAGTGGTACAGACACCACATGATATGGCTGGTAACAGCAGAGCCACCTGTTGGTCATTAACATGTACTACACTCCCACACTGCCGGTCAATAAGCCCAAGATATATGGACATCATCTGAGTAGCAGTTGTAATACGCTTCCTGTTGAGCAACAAGCTCGGCACCTCACCGCCAGGCCATTAAAACTAACAGGATGAAAGGTTTAAAGAGGGAACGGGTCGAACACACACCCAGCGCCTTGCACTCGGACAGGATCTCC
This sequence comes from Brachyhypopomus gauderio, assembly GCF_052324685.1. NCBI lineage: Eukaryota > Metazoa > Chordata > Actinopteri > Gymnotiformes > Hypopomidae > Brachyhypopomus > Brachyhypopomus gauderio. The sequence goes on from NC_135217.1 coordinate 13,096,654, forward strand.
CGCGTCACTTGGAAGCTTCGACTCATGTAGCTCTCGTAGGACTCCGACACGGTCAGCTTGCTGACAGGAATGTGAGGTCTGGGGAGAAGAGGGGACATCTTAGCCACAGGGACACCAGCCAGGCTGCAGAAATCTCAGACGTCTAAGGTGAGGACTCATAAGGGATCAGGAGCCTCTGTCTGTTGAGTTGGGCTTGTTTACACACAAGAGGCAAAGGCTGAACCCAGATCAGCCCTCTTGCTCCGAGATGAGCAGATACGAGAGCCAAGTGACCACACCCCAGAATTTCCTTACAAATACCTACAACACATCAGTGCTGCGACATACTTCCAGCACATTCAAAGATGGCGTGTGCTCTATGGCTCTATGGTTTTTGAACGCACGCCATGACGGTGGATGCGAGAGGGATATGTTCCAGACTCATGCTGTAATAACAACTTATGTTTCAGGATCGTAAAAATAACAGAAGGCACAAAGCACCTGTAGGTTGTGTCCACACTAAAGTTAGCAGCTGCCAGCTCAGTGGGTGGGATCCACGCAGGTAAGGAAGTGCCTGAAACCCACTTGGTCCACTCAAAGAGGCCAGGCTCAACTCGAAGCTTTATCTTGCCATCCTGTTGAAGCCCTGAGGGAGGGAGAGAGAAAGAGAGAGAGGGAGAAACAGAAGGAGAGAGAAAAGAACATGCCAGGTCATATAAGATCAAAGAGGGAGGTAAGTAGTAAAGTGGGGCAAGTAGCCAAAGTGTCCAGTCATTGTACACGGTGCTAAACGCAGTGTGGAGAGAGAGGGGTGTAATTGGGGTGCAATTGGGGCTGTACCTCGAAGGATATTTTGAGCTGTCTGCACACACCGCAAGGAGGGAGAGCAGTACACAAAATCTATCACCGTATGACTGTCAAAGAGAGCCTCACCTAGAACACATACACACACACACACACACACCTTTTTCCCCCATTTCATCCTTGTTTGCAATAAAAAAATCTCAACAACTGAGACTGAACAAGCACTGCTAAATTCTGCCAAGTCATTTGTTCATTAGCATATGCAAATGTGGTTTTAACCAGGGTGGTTCCTCAGTTAACTCAGAGAGAAGGCATTGGTTGTGTCATGCTGTGCTTTTAGGCTGGTACTCGGAAGTGTCCTAGTACAGTACTGACCCACTAGACGTGCCTGTGAGGCCCCGAACACAGTGATGGGGCAGTCCTTGTCATACTCTCTGAACCCACCATTCCTGGCCAGAACGCTGCATGGCATGTTGAGGTTCGATCGCACATAACGGCCTGCAACACACACACACACACGTGTTGGACTGAAGTCTGTCGAGTGAACTTCATTAATCGCTGAATACATATCCCTGACTCCTGAGCTCTGACCTTTGGCATCAAAGCACTGGGTGATCCAGTGTTTCCCAAACACCACGTCCATCCTCTCACCATGGCGACACACAAACAGTGTCCTCTTGGGCAGCAGAGGCTGACTGGTGGGACGCATCATCTAAAACAGGTCAGAGCATGACACAGTGGCCAAAACCCACTACTGAAAACAAAGTTCACTCATACCGACACCCTGACAGGTGAGGGAATGTTTAGCCTCGTCCCGAAGAACGTCAAGAAAAATAAATGTCTTCTGAGTACATCTGAGCAGCCTCATCGCCGTGTCGTACACAGAGTGATGTCTGCTTCCTACCTGCATCGGGTGGCATATGACACCAAGACTGGGCGTGTCCATTGGGCCATGGTCGTCAAGGAGACGGCCTTCGTGCTGTCCATCAAGAAAGGGCCCACCCACTGCTCCACTGCTATTCGTCGGGGAGGTACAGCTGAGGAAGGAATGGGACCTGTCCAGACAACGTAAATTCAAGTCAAAACAAAGGAAGAGACGGACCAAGATCAGAAGAAGGTGCGCGGAGGACGCAAGACAGCCGTCTGACCCGTGCAGGACCCAGGTGTCGCACTCGTCCGCCCGGCTGACGTAGTTCTCGGGCAGCAGGCCCGACAGCCCGGTGCTCATGGAGGTGCCGTACACCCAACCCTCGCTGGCCCCGCCCTGCTCCACCGACGACATGAAGACGAAGTCGCCCGGCACCAGCTCCAGCTCGTCCTCGTTCTGCGGCGCGTACGGGTACATGACGCGCAACGTCTGTGGGGGGGTGGGGGGGGGGGGGGGCGGCGGGCAGTCAGTGGTGAGGTCAAGGGTCAATGATGAGGTATTAAACCCAAACACCATCTTATGTCTCATTTCTAAGATTTACACTGTTGGTGTTGCTACATAAAAGCATAGAGTAAAGGAACTTAAAAAAAAAAAACAAAATGCATTTAGGAAATCTGAACAAATGTGGTAAAGAATAATGCCATCGATGATGAAACAGTCTAAGAATTACTACAGAGTTTCTGTTTGGCCTCATAAAACTGCATAAAAATTACAGTATTTGGGTATGGAGATGAATTCATGCCAAACAGAAATTTAATTCGCACGTTACATTACTGATCAATAGCAAATGTGAAAGCACTTTTGTTTTGCTGAAAATAAAACATGGGGCATTGTATTAAAAAAAGAAATTAAAGGAGGGATTCATGTCAGAATTGTATTTAGTCCACCTTGAAGTATAATTAAGGAACAACTATATATTTTCCCAGTTTAAACATACATGCCTAATTGAAATGCAGTGATTAGAGTGAATGCAGTGTAGTGCAATGGTGTAGTGTATTGTAGTGTAGTGGTAGTGTAGTGTAGTGTAGTGGTGTTTATACAGTGTTTATGCAGTGAAAACATGCCAGAATGAACATGCCACAATGAAAAGGTCCACTGCATTGACATTGTTCAATCTTTTAACAGAAAAACAATGTGTTAAATGAACAAAATGCTGAATTCTTGTCAGAACTGAACGCAGACCACCTTGAAGCACAGTCACCTCACGACATGTCTCACTGGATTTCAGTCAAGAACAGCGTGGCGTTCATGGAGAACAGAAACATCAGAGAGTCTGGCTGGCAGGTTTGTTGCAGAGGTTGAATACGTAATACCACGCTGTCCTTGTTTAGAGATGGGGCCACAGACATCCTCACTGCTGACTGCGGTAACACTCCATGATGTCAGACCTTTCTGTTGTGAGTTGACTCCATTTCAAGGGTGGTTAAACGCCATAGAATAATAGAGGATTATGCAATTTGACATAGATTCCTCGCCATAGTTGATTTCTGATGTTGGTCAGCTTTCGAAACTCTGAAGCCACTGAACCGCAGTGTGGTGTGGTCTGGAGAGACCACAGACATGCCGTGCTGTTAGCACACAGGCCGAGAAGAGCTGTGGGACTTGACCCCATTTAAACCTCCGAACGCTGATCAAGATGGCTGGCGCCTTCACTCCAGCCTGCAGGCTGGTCTTAGCAGATAAGAATTCCCTTGCACACCTCACAAGACTTAAGACTGGGTGGGGTCCTACCTCGTGATTGGCGAATCGAATGTCCCGCGAGAAAAGGACAGCGAGCCAATCGCAGCCCAGAGAAATGTCCACACCCTTGGCCAGCTTTTCTAAGGAGGTTAGGTGATTGGATGGGAAGTGATAGGCCAGAGTCACATGCAGCTGCTTCTTGTGAGGCTCCACAAGAACATCTGGATGTTGGAGAGAGAAAAAAGGAGCAAACATTTTTTACTACCCAGTAAAGGACACAAGGTGGGGCGAGTAAAAGTGGGTTAGTTCTGCATTGGTATCCGACAGACAGTCAGACAGACAGACCTGCTTTGGCAGCTGCCTCAGCAGCGAAATCAGTGGCGAAGGTCTTGAGCACCTCGGCCACACTGTCGTCGATGAAGAGGCCGATGAAGTTGGAGGAGGTGTAGAGCTCCAGGGGGAGGGGAGAGGGGAGGCGCCCTCGCCACTGCCCCACCACGGCCTGCAGCGCCTCACACAGGGCCTCCACCTTCGCATCCGCACACTACATGCACACACACACACACACACACACACACGCAAAAATGGAGCAAGAGCAAGTGAGCGAGGGGCTCGCAGTTAACCTTCCGTCTCAGCGGCACACAGATAAAGGGCGCTGACCATGAAGAACTGGCAGAGCGTGACGTGGGGGAAGATGTTGTGGGCCTTGTTCTTGCCGCACAAGGCCCGGCTCTGCTGCCAGAAGTGGGAGAGCTGGTGGAGCAAAGGTCCGCTGGGGCGCAGGTACAGCACGTACTCTCGCGGCAACGGCTCGTCCAGGAACGGGTCGTCCACGTGGGAGAACAGCCTGTGGACACACAGCCGACACGCCCCCCCGGGTTAAGTGTAGGCAAACTGGTTAAGTACGTTGACGTGGAGTGCGCTTTGGGCACAATATGCAGTTCTGGGACTTTTTTTTTTTTGCCAGCAGAGGGCGATGGATATTCAGAAAAGCACAGAGTTGTAGTAGAAGTAGGAGTCTTATAAAGTAGTTAGGGTTGGCTTGATTTTACACTTTGTAACTCTGGGTTCCGATTTAATTGTGGATCAAAGTGGAGCAGAATGGGTGGACAGGTCTGGGAACTGAACAACAGCACAAATACTTGTTTGTATGTGTGTGTTACTGTGAGAAAGAGTAGTGTTTTCAGAATATGTTTTTTGTCTGTTCTAGTAGAGCAGTGATTAACATCAAATACCACAGAAGGACACAGTGCTAATTAACTCAAAGCCAAATGCCAAATAGGCTTGTGCACGTCTACCAGTGTGTACATGCATGTTTGTGTGTACATCACTCACCAATCACATGCTGCCTGTACATTTCGGCCCCCAGTTGAAACCAGTGCTTTCAACCTGAGAGAGAGAGAGGGAGAGGAGAGAGAGAGAGAGAGAGATCGAGAGATCGAGATTAGTTCCATCACCGTGCTGGTCACAAAATCAATAGTCTTTTTTCCGGAGGATGTTAGGGAGAGTGAGTGTGCTTTGGAGTTTGTTGAGATAAGAGGCCTACTGCTTCTGCCCTTCACTACAGAGGACAAAGACAGATGCAAAGCCATACAGCAGCTTCATCATCGTCATCATCTCTCTACCATGTGTTAGGTTTAACTCATCCATCAACTACATTCCATATATAGGCCTCATTACATGCAATATCAAAGGGTTAATTTATTTCATCATACTAATCATATGCTTGGGGTTCAGTTTTATTTGTTTTTACTTACAAGGGCCTTTTAAATGGTTTTTTAATAAATACATTACTCCACACAAACACACAAACCCTAAATAACTAGATGTTTCCTGATCTCAAATAACTACTAAGTAACATTAGTAAACAATAATAATAATATACTTTGCCAAATGTAATTAATATTCAGATGATTTGTAACTGCTTTCTTTGAATGAGTCAAAACCTCAACATTTTACACTCAACTGAAACGAACCCATATTGAACAATAGCAATATGTATCATAATATATTTATGATCTCAATAATTTGATAATGCTGCCAGTCTGAAGAGTATCCTGCTAACGTCTAAATAGTATGATAATGACTGAGGCCTAAGGAAATCAGAGAGCTAATTACTTAAACTGTAGAACGCAGCTTATTTGCAAAAATAGAATAATGTAACCAGATAAATGTGTAAACATGCCTTAGGTGCATTAATGTAACTTAATATAAAATTTTAATTATGTTCTGGTTTTACACATCTTAAAGGTGGAAAACTGTGTAAAAGTGCAACATGTAATATGATTGTAAACCAGTCGCATGAAAACTATACATCTGAGCTTGTTGCATGCTCTATTTTTAATCAAAAGTCTTTTTATTCATTTTGATCTGTGGGTTGCAAAGAAAGTGGAAAGGAGAGAACGAGAAAGAGACTATGGCTGCACAAAGACATCCCAGCATGTTGTCGTTTTGTTACAGCACCACCAGCACTGATGAAACATTGATGGACCCACACGGGGCCCATTTCCACACTGTGTGCATGGTAAAGATTTGTTGGGTTTCCCCGTCTTGGTTCGCACTGACCAACTACATATTGTGCAGACCGTCTCAATCTGTGCATCATCGCTTTTCATATATACAAACCACTTTAATATAACTGATGTCGTTGTGACCTTTTTTTTGTCGGTCTTGGAGAATATGGCGAGTTCACTTTCACTTTGTGCCACTCACTTATTCCACTCATTTTATCCTGGTTCTTAGAGCCTTCTTCAGCTCTTCAGCTCTAGTTGCACGAACAAAGCTTTGCGGTAGGAAATAGGTGTGTACTTTGACATTCAAGCCAAATCTGACTTACTGTTGCCACGGTTATTTTTGCAGTGTGATATCCTTACTGAGTCAAAGAAAAGGGTTTATCATCGCTTTCGACATATGTTTCATTGCGATCCTGTTTCAGGATCATTTTATCGCCCAGCCCTGTGACTCATGCAGACTGTTATAGACTATTACACAATGCAGCCACATTTTGGGGTCAGCCACCTTCTAACCCCATTCACAGCTGTCCAGTTCCACAACTGGACTAGGTGAGTGGGGGACCCATCCCCAACACAACCAACAGATTCACAGCCATTGTTAGCAGACCCAGCCCTTCTCTGTTGGACTGAGTAGCCTGACTCCCTCACCCCCCCCCAATATCCATCCAACAGACGCGCTGTTGACAAAGACAGACCACTGTGACAGACAGCAACTGTGCCTGTCTGATAAAGCAACCTTTCAATTGAAGTTGTTGGTGCCATACGCCATATTCTACAAGCAAAACTACTCTACATGACTATGGAAAGAATACACTGGATAGAATGATCCTACACAATCAGGCCAGTGGTCAAACCGCACAATACAACTCAATGCAGAATTACAAGACACCAAATGGTGACGTGTACCTCATTGACCATGGTGATTTGAATGTATAGGATTGTTCAGTCATTAAGTGTAATTAAATATGTTGTTCATATAATCTACACACACACACACACACAAGTGATCCAGATACAAGGTGAACTCGTGTTATGTCCTTCAGAGTATAAATGCACTGTGAGACACACCGATGGACAGAGCTGAATCATTCAGGAAACATCATCTCTGAAATGGAATCCAGTTTCCAATATGGGTGGGCTGACTAAGCGAGAGCCTCTGGACACTTGTGAGCTGTGTGTGAGTGTGTGTGTGCGAGTGTGAGAGAGAGAGAGTGTGTCAGTGTTTGTGTGCATTTTTGAGCAAATGTGCTGCAAGAAGCAATACTGTTGGAAACCAGTCTCACTCATACTGGGGTGATGAAAAAGGAAATGTGTCACAAAAGAGAGCCATCATTAACAAAGTCATGCACCACTCAGACTGCCCTCAACGTGAGTGTCTTCACCTCACCATCTCTCTCCCTCTCTGCACTGCACAGCAGGATTTCTGAAAGGATCTCATTAGAGGTGATGTGACACATATGGCTCATATTAAAGACATACAGGCATGAATACACATATGTGCACGCACACACATGTGCACAAATATCCATGTATGCACACACAGAATATACAATAAGGACAAAATCATTCATACTTCTGTAATTATATAAATATGACTGGTTATTCTTGATAATTGAAGGGATGGGTAAATGTGGCATGATTTGTTATAAAATAATGGAACTGGAAAAATCAGGTACTTTACAAAATATTGACTGAACATGTTCTGTGTTTGTTTATAATAAGTATGCTAAATTAAAGGCTTTCCCCAAAGCATTTATTTGCACTTTCTTCTATTTATCTAAGATGGTTATATCTGTAATTGCCTGGTTTTCACTATACACATATTTGCTGTAGGGGCGAAAGATTACACAAATTATAGGAAAAATTATTGAGACGTTTTCTCTGCCTCAAATAATAATTTATTTTACTGTGCAGGTCAAAGCACTGTATTTCACACAGCCCATTTTTAATTGTGGCACTAAATGGTTAGGATTTGATTAGCTTCCAAGCTAGCATATTTTTTATTTAAAGGTAGTTTATTTTCAAAATGCACAATCTTAACGTGTTCTCACTCTCAGGTTTCACGCTGGAATCCCTAGAATGGAGCAGAGAACCCGAGACAAGGTAAAATTAATGTAGCGCAAATAAAGGAGATAGCGTTAAATGTACCTTATTAGCATAACGATTCTATGGCTGGGTTTCCGTTAATCATGTCTAATGTGTCGCTGGTTTATTACAATGGTGACAAGTATACCCTTAATGTTCGAACAAAATGTATTTAATCTGTAAAAAGACGGCGCTGTGGAGTTAAGAAGACGAAAAAAAAAAACCACAACATTTTATCCGAACACTCGAAGGACTTTTCAGTAGAATACTCGATTTCTAACATATTCGAAAGCTGCAGCCCCAATTAGCCACAATATTCTCCTATGAGAGACAACCACTCATTCTGTGAACAGTTTTTCAAATTCCTCAAACAAAAATAAAATTATGGAACTAATTAGCATGGTTATATGAAAGCCCTTTTATAAACATCTCCACAGAAACAGGACGTTTTGGACAGGTCTTCGGACAGATGTCCTTCATCAGGACAACTTTTCTCTGGAAAGTTTGTGTACTTCACTACAGTTTTGAAAATCTCTACATCTCTTACTACAATACACAACAGTGGTCTTTTTCCCCCACTCTCTCTTGGGCTTTCAAACTTGCCAGTGGATAACCTTAACCATAATGCACCAGGTTTATTCAACACCTTCAGTCCACAGTGTACTATGGTGCACAGTGGTACTGGTTTAAGAGGAGAGCACCGCATTCAGATGCCACTACATGTTTCTCAAAGCCACACAGCCTCTCACAGACATCACAAACCTTTACACTACAGTAGCATAAAGAATGCTATCCAAAGACTGCAAACTGTACCCAACTCCTTGACAGTGGTGGACGAAGTACACAAACCATGTACTTGTATACACATACACAAAGTAAAACATTACTCCAGTACAAGTAGAAGTTCTCCCTTTAGTCTTCTACCCAAGTAAAAGTGCAGAAGTATTGAAAGTAAAAGTAATGGCTCTAATATTTACCACCATGTTCTGCATGTAAAATCTGGCAGGTCACCTGACTGCAATAGTTCGAGGCACACTTAGTTGCTTTGCCACAGCTCTCAATTTAACAATAACAGTTACATCAGCACCAGAAAGACAGAATTCTACCACTTGCTCATTAACCTTTCACACTACTTGAGTGTAAATTCACCATAAGGACTTGTCTGCTACTCTTTGAATTAATCTAAAATTAATCTCAATGAGCTCTTATGTGGCCATGTTTCAAAAAACTTGCCTGTACTGCTTAGCGTGCTATAGTCCCATCCTGATTTGCTGCCCGAGGAGGAAAGCTGTGGAACCTGATTGGCTGACTGTAACTGAAGACCATGAAAATGAAAATGTATTCTGCTCAGAACGCATTTTCAAAATGTATTGACACAGATTGAGCGCTGTTGGTATTGTAATGTTATTACAAACAGGAGAGGCATTATTTCCCCTTTAACATTTGAATTTTGGCATATGTTTTGTGTGGTGGTGAGGTTGAAAATTACATTTCAAATGCATCATCACAAAATGCAAATGCATATTAAGTGAATAACATTTTTATTTTTTAATACAACTTTTACATGATCACATGAAACTTGAAAATTCAAATATATTTATTCATTTAAATAAAGGCACAAATAAAGCATCCAAATGTGATAAATATGAATAGTCATCTACCAAATTGCAAATGTAAATGGGATTATTGCATTTGAATTTGAATTTTGAGGTTAAAGTTGCTTGTTTGAGTGGAACATGTAAATGCAAATATTTAGAATTACATTGCCATTTTGCGTATTACCTTTTCATTTTAATTCTGAGACCGATTAATTTCCATATTTTTCTGATAATATTGCGCTGCTGCGTTGCCATTGAACCGAACGCAGATTGGTGCGCGTGCTTCGCACTTTTGCTATGTTACTATTTTAATGAACACAAGAAGACTAAAGAATGGACATCATATATACACTGCTCAAAAAAATAAAGGGAACACTTAAACAACACAATGTAACTCCAAGTCATCCACACTTCGTGTTCAGATAGGAAGCAACACTGATTGTGAATCAATTTCAACTGCTCTTGTGCAAATGGAACAGACAACAGGTAGAAATGAGAGATTTTCAGCTGATTTCAAAGATTTTTATTAATTGAGATCTAGGATGTGTTATTTTAGTGTTCCCTTTATTTTTTTGAGCAGTATATTTTGCATAATGTAGTGGAGTAAAAAGTAAAATATTTGACTTTGAAATGTAGTAGTTAAAGTAAAAAGTTACAAAAAATGGAAATACTTAAGTAATTATTTTATTTCTTTACTCAAGTACAGTAACTGAGAGCCTGAGATGCCAGGTGACAAGGTTCCTGGTCCAGCACGTAAAATACTTCTAGCATCTTGAGTGACCACGGCTGCCAATCTGGTGTAGTAACACAAACTTTAATTGCAATAAAAACCAGGAGGCAGCCCAGACCCAACACCTTCCCACACAAACCACTGCTAGGTGTGGTGCTGAAGGCACACAGTCTGGTAGGAGCTCAGAGATATGCGTCATGCAAAGAACAAAGGGCAGGAAGCCTTTTGTGATCTCACACACACACACACACACACACACACACACACACACACACACACACCACCCTAGTCCTATATGCCTCCATAGGTTCCACCACTGATGAACAAGCAGCCGGTCTGGAACAGATTTAAAGGGGCTAGGGCTCCTAACCTAAAACATTCACAGTCGTCCTCTGACTATACTCTAACCTGAGTGGATCTGCCTCAGCATGACTTGTGAGGAAGAAGCAGGGGAGGTTTAAAAGAGTCAGTGATGGTGTGTGAAGAAGGAAGGGCAGCATGTGAGATGCTGAGCTGATCGCCGGATGCAGACACACACAATCTCCACAAACCACTTCTGCTGGGGATCTCTGGTCACAATCAGTTTGTGTACATGGCTTTGTGTGTGTGTGTGTGTGTGACAGAGACAGACAGACACAGAGAAAGAGAGAGAGAGAAAGAAAATGTTGCACATGCGCTATAGAATGTCAGCACAAGAGATAGATTTGAGAACTTGACTGGTTTAAATTTGGACAGACATTTAAAGAGGGCGGCCAGTGTTCCCCCTAACCCTCAGGCCCCCTATACATGCAGGGAAACCATGCACTGATACATAGCCATATGGCCATGGACACACACACACACACACACACTTATTTAAACCAATTACTAATTCCACAAAAAAAAGATAAGTTCCAAAGGCACTTAGAAATACAAACACGGTTATTGTAGCATAACATCCAAACTCATAATTGAACATAAACACAATCATCTAAACACGATCATAAAACCCACATATGCCATATGGTCTGCTTTGACATATTTAACCCATGCATACACATAGCGAGACAGCAAAACTAAATTCAAACGGCAACCAAGATAAATAGATTAATACATTTGTAATTAAAACAATAAAATTATCAGCTGCAAAGCCTGTCCAGCTGTCCCTGACTGACGCGTCGACATCACTCTCCCCTCCACAAATGAGAAGGCGGCTCCTCAATATTTAACCACACCTCAGTTCAACACCACCCACTCCGTCTCGTGCCCTTCCCTCACCATCTGTGAGGTGAAGCATCTGCTGGAACGCAACACGTTTGGCATCCAAAACACAATCCTTAAATCATACGGTTTTACATGAGGGATTTTGCTATCCCAGGGATCATCACACACACTGTTATTCAGAGAAAAAAGAGGGGGGGAGAGTAACAGGCGTTAAAAAGATGGCAAATATGAATGTTTGTATGGAGGAAGTACATCACACGCACGCACACAAAGATGTTCCAGTCGTAATTAGGGGATTTACAGAGGACCTCGATGAAGCTTGTTTCGTGTGTGTGTGTGGCCTTGAAGCAGGAAAGACTAAAGAGATTATACAGCACCTTCTGACAGGCACTGAAAATACAAACTCTCACCCCAACACACCACCTACACATCTCAGATATTTCCACTATACACACACACAAACACACACATCTGAGGCACCTATTCTACACATATATGCACATAAAATCAAACACAAGCCTATGCAGACATGCACACACATCAGCAACGTGCATGCAAAACACAAAATCATACAATACAATCTTCACAAACATGTAATACCCAAGACATCAGAAATGCAAGTTCCACATAAAAACAAATGTGTACCACGTTGTGGTATCCAAAACTTCTAAAAGGTACTATTTTAAAACAACGCAGAAATGAACTGACACAAAGACATAGACGCACGTACACAAATACAAGTATACATTTTCTTCAACACACACTGTGTTGTCAAAGTCTTCTTCAAACTGTGTGCACGTGCTCACAGGGCTCCAGTTACTCTCCCCCTCCCTTCCTCTCCAGTCAGAACTCCAAGCAGGAACTCAATGATTTATTTATAAACTGCATTTCCTGCCCTGTGCTGTTGGGAGAATGGAGGCTGTGCCTTTGCTTGAGCATGTGTTTTGCTTACAGATAATATACAAATGCAACAGGTTATCAGCCATTTCTTCTGCTTTGTGTCTTTGTGATAGCTCTTTGCTGGGGGGGGGGGTGCTGTGGAGACAGCGGCTGGTTTGTGTGTATATGAACGTGTGTGCTGTCCCTCTCTTTAGCCTATTTGACCTCTTCTGTCAACCTCCACAAGGAAACACTTACTTCCTGTTTAGAGTGAAATAAAGTTAGCATGCACTCCCGACCATACCACCCACCCACCATATAGGCTCCTCGGATGAATGAATGCTCTCAGATCACAAGTACACGCTAAAAGTGAAGTAGGCCTACATAATGCCGTTTTGTTCGCCTTTGTAGTGTTTTGCTTACGAAACGTAATAAAATTAGGCAGTGAGATTAGCTAGATCACGAAAACGTGCGCGCACAGTGAGTCCCAACAGATATTAATTTAAACAAAAACTATTCATTGTTTTCTCTTTAGAGTAACTGAAGAGCTTTGTGTGAGTATTTCACATGGGACTAGCACACCCTCCTGCATTCCTCATTCTCTTCAGCACAATTCCACGTCTCTTTCCCTCATACACACGCAGTGTATTCGTCCTTTTCACTGCGTCTCTTCCCTCGTTCCGCCGTTCATCGCCCACAGACCCGAGCCAGCGCGCGCCGTCTCCGATTGTTCCGCGCTGGGTGGCCATAGGGTGACTGTGTTAGCATTGTGCGCTAATTGCTAACCTCTGACAAAAAGTCTTTCACCCAGTCACATGCTAGGTGTGAAGTAATTCTCTCTCTCTATCTCATTAATTCCATTTACTGCGAGGGAAAATATGCTACTAGTCCGTTCCCACTTAGTCTAGCAAAGACTGGTGTTACTTTCACCGGTTTGTTTTTGGCACACATTAACAGCATGAGTAAATGCAAAAGCTCACACAGGTAAATGTGCCCAAACGGCAGTTTTACAATCGCATATAATATATCAGACATCCCATCCAGATCCGTCCCACGACTAGTGTTGCCACCTGTCCCCGTTTTCCCGGGACTGTCCCGGTTTTCACGTGCCTGTCCCGGTTTTTCGTCTAACTAGGTTAGTTCAAACCACGATTCAGACTGTTTCTGCACACTTTAAATCAGTTTTTTTTTCTCGCTGTGTCCATTTTAAACCTCCTCCAGTAACGTTTTACGTTACGTTTACGTTCGCCACCCCCACCCCCCGTCAACAGATTACACTCGCTCAGTATGACCGTGTCCTTGCTTTTTGTCAGACCTAGGTGGCAACCCTACCCACGACCGTTGGAAATCCTCAGTATCACATTTCTTCCGCTGCTAAGCCTTAAGAGCAGCGATTTTGATCAGTAGGCCTACTACGAAAATTAAAACACGAGTGATGAGATGTTTTCATCACACCTCATTACACAGGCTACGTGATTTCAAAGTCCATTGCGTATGGAAGACGATGGTGTAGGGTATTTCAGATTAAAGATACTACTTATGAAACTTAAATGACTTGCTCTTGACTCACACGGAAAGAATATTCAGCTTTGAGTGGAAAATAATAACCGCGCTGAGAGAAACGGAGCGAAACCCGTGCAGTGTGGTCCGAGCTGTGGCACCATCAGATTCCTCTCTCTTCAACCCAACCATGTCTCCTGCATGTGCAGCACGGGGCTTATCCTACATAAATATTCATAAAGCTCTATCAATACCGCAAAAGAGGTAGGTTTTTTTAACCAAGAGTAACACAGAGTATGCCGTTTTATCCTGCCGTTACATATAAAGTAACCAAAGTTACTCGTGCTTTTCACGTTTTTAAACAGGTTCGTTCATATACACCGATTGTACGGAAAACGCGAATGACCTCGCTTATATCCCACCATTCACGACAAGCTGAATTCCAATGTGGTCGTTTTAACTACGTTTCCCAGAAACCCGTATGTTTATGTAAAGGTCCTGTGGGTGTAATCGGAGTTATGTATCATATAACATAACTCCGGAAGATGAGAAAGAGTTCTATAACCTCTTAAAAGTGCAACACCTTAAAATGGAAATAAACTGGTAGCACTGGTACGAATGCCAAGCCCAGTTAAAACGACCGGGCAGCTGCGAGGCCGCTATTTTGTTTCTGTGACCCTAAACATAACCTTTAGTTTAAATTGGAGCGTAATGACAACCACCTGTGACCCGGACGAACGCCACTGATAACCCTGACAGTTACCCAGCCAGAGCTACTGTAGCAACCCATGCAAAATTACTTCCCATGTATTCCAAATGTTTAATTTACGTCCGCGGCAAAATCAGCAATTTCGGGGGGGGGGGACCTACAGGATATTACTCCCCTCCCCCCAATAATGTATAAATCCAACAATATTTACCTTTTCCATAAATGATTTATTTAATTGGCATTTACTAAGTAATGCTAATTGTGTTCAAATGAGAATCTTAAATGGAAAAAGTGCAGTGCAATTTGTGTGCAGACAAAGTTTGATTACTTTCTCCCATGTATGTCCCATCATGTATTTTGCATTCACACATGCATTCAGACAAAACAAGGTGCAAGTATCTGTCAGAGCAATAAGTGACATGCATCTGCTGGGAGTCACAGAGATCTGTCTTCTAACTCTAACCTGATGTCTGGATATGACCACCTGGTCTTTTTTCCATTTAAGATTCTCAATTTGTGTGCAGACACACACACAAAAGTGTGCCTTTCCACTCTGTTTGAGAGTATCAGTACGCAGCACATATGGGTTCCTTTATGTCCCAGCAGCCCCAGTGCTCTTGAAAGGTCACAAACCACTTCCTGAAACAGGCCACTTCCTCTCGGCGGACAAACTTTGTGTTCCAAATGTATGGGGAGCCTGCCAGCGTAGGAGGACTGTGTGTGTGTGTTTGTGTGTGTGCGCATGAGCGCGTGTGCATGCACATTATTTACTCAGCAGCATACAAGACAAGCAAGTTGTCACTATTTAAAACAAAAAAAAACACAAACCTAACCTAAACTTTTAAAAACATGTAGTTTTTCAGTCAAAACCTGAAGTGCATTTCAGCTCGCTGCAAAAATATCTTCTCGATCCAGTGAAGCACAACTCACAAATTAAGCATTTTCTCTTCACTGATGGTTGACTGTGGTGAGAGACATGAGGTTTTTTTTTTTTTGCTGTTTTTCCTCTCAGAGAACAACAAGAGGTTTGAGATGCACCCCACTCAAAGGCGCAGAGCAGTCCCCGTACCGTGCTGCTTGGAGCCCGCTGCTCCGTGCACGCCGGCCTGGAGAGGCATCGTCAGGTTGGTCCAGCCTGTGGTCTCCTCAACGCTACACTGAGGTGGCAAGGGACTAGGTGTGGTTGACGGAGCCTATACCCCCCTCCCCCAGAACACCATGTGATAACCCAAATACGCAAGCCCTTCACTCACGCACATGTAAAATAAGACACCACATAAGACGTTTGAATTAAGATAGCTGTAAGACATGGCCATGGGTGAATTGAAGGGCTGAAAATCTTTTACATTGGTGCATGTTTGCTCAATCCAATTAACAACATACACAACTTTTACATCCAGTCACATGCCAGTGAGACAAAAAATAAAGCACCTAAGTACTAGAAGTAGTTTCTCTTGCAACTCATAAACACACACGTAATATATGTATCTAGCCAAAAGTTGTATAGTATTGAATCTCAAAATTAGTGAAGTTAAAGATCCAAATGAGTGAGCTGCAGAAAGGGCCTGGAGGAATGTTGCTGTGGAATTAATGGACAGATCTCCAGCTCTGAGCACCAGTATTCAGTCATTAGAACGAAGCAAGTTTAACGCTGCTGTTGATTTATGTTGGTAATCGTAGACGGCACTGGAAATGTTCAGAGTTTCCATCATGAGCCATTCTAGCTCGAATTCTGTGGCACCTTGGAACTTTCTTTGAGGGTTTACAACAGGTGTTTTTGCTAAATTCTGTAGATTTTCCAATCAATTGGTAACCATTACTTCATATGTAATCTGTAGGCAATGCCAGTAAATAATAAGTTATATGAAATTTATATTTTACATTTCATTTGTAGTATTTTGATGCATTGCAGCTTGCGGTGCTTAAATTTCATCACTCTCAGAGACCATATATTTAGTAAATAAATATTTTAATATATTATTCTAGGAGAAGAAATCTGCCAAATGTTGACCTAAAAAGGTACGTAGGCAGGGTCGTTGGCATGCCTGTATGCTAGTGGCATTGTTTTAATTTTAAGCAGTGACTCATAGACCTAGTGCCTCTAACATAATACTAAAAAATCCAATTTAAGTCTTAGACACTTCAACTTCCTTATACAGTGCTCAGACCATTTTTTTCTTCACCGACTTATTTTTATTTGAATAAATATATATTAAAAGTTAAACAAACCTTAACTGATCCATTTACTGTATCATGTTCATCAGGAATGCACATACCATACTGGTGATCTAAACAGGGTATGGAGCTCAACAGGTTTGGTTCCCACTTCATTAAGTACGACCTTTCCTTTGTATTCATTGTTAACCAGCCTTTGGCTTGCTAAGAATTTCACGGGGCCACTCCATACATGGCGGGAAGCCGAGCATTAGCCAAGCCTCTGAGAAGGGTGACCAAAAGGGAAACTCTGCAACGTGGCGGTGCGTTCGGCACAGAAGAGCAGGAACGGGAGTGCAGACCCACGGGCCGGCCTCTCTCCTGCACCTGCCCAGAGTCGACCTGACGCTTACATTTCCAGCATGTGTTCTCCCTGGGCATCAACCCCGTGAGCTTGGCGTTGCCGGCAGCTCACTCTCCCCCCACCTGATCTACCAGGTGAAGGAGCATGGGACTTCTGTACAAATTTGTTAATTCAGCAAACCCAAACACACATAAGCACAGGCTTACATAACGCACCCAACATTACAGCACTTATGAGACAATTCTGAAAACAGTTTACAAGCCCCAACTCCTTGTGGCTACGACACATAGAAAGAGTGGAGGTGATTGTCCTTAAATGTACCCCAGAGTTCATTCAGGCTTTCTTTGGATTAACCAATCCAGAGATGTGGTGACCTAACAGGCTCCTCCTCCAGGCCTACTCACACTCTCCATGAACTCGTTCATGGTGTCATTCTCTCGCCATGCTCTTCAAATGGAAAAGTTGTGCAACTCCTGGCTTAACACACACACACACACACTACATCAACAGGCCAGGCCTGAGAACACTCCCTGAGCGGTCAGAACACAGGACCCTCAGTATTTCCACTGTGTGTGTGTGTGTCTCAAAATTTGTGACAGAAAGACACATGCACATACACATGCACACACAACTTGAGAAACACTACAGTCTTACTAATCCGAGAGAGGAGGGGAAAAAAAACACATTCTGCATGTGAATTCTGGAGATAAACTGACCTCTGCCTTTCTTCTCAAAACAGCACCCCATTCATTTACTGGCCCCTTAAACAGCTGCATGGGGGTGGGGGAATGGGTGGTGGAGGGGTGGGGGCCCAGCAGCCATCCCCAGGAAGAACATGTTGAGTTTATGATGTACATGTAGGCCCACAGCCACATCACATACCATCTTCACATGAACAGTGCAGCTACAGACAACATGCAAAAACCAGAGGATGCGGAGGACAGGGAGTTATCACAAGATAATTTGCAAGATGCAAAATAAAGTGAGTGAGAACCAAAGTTGACACATGCCCAGTTATATTACAAAACTGTTCATCTGAAGCACAAAGACCATTTGAGCATCAAACAGCCACCGAATATGCGGTCAACAACAGAAAAAACATTATGCCTCCTTGCCCACTTTCTTCCTCACTGGTACACAACTGGCCTTGCACCATATATGCCCATGTGACAACTTTAAACCACAGTGACCATGAGCAATCACAAACACAGTGGCAAACACGGACAGGCCTCGTGCAACACTTTATCAGCAAATAAAGATCAGACATTCATCTCTTTGACCATAGCCAATTCTACAAATCTAAAAGTGGCACGCAAGTGACAACTGTGTGTTGGTGCATTGCTAAAACATATTTAGAGATCATGTAAATATGAATGATTGTGAGAATCAAAGGAAAATAAAGAACATCAGCATTGTGAAAACATAAATTACTCTGAATGAAGAAAAAATGTTCTGTTTGCATTACTTGCTGCCAACACAGAAACAATACAGTGTGAAGTAAGAAATTTGCCCAGCAACTTCAGTTATTATGGCAGTGGTCGTGTTTGCTGTCGGTCGGAGGAACAGAACACATGCTGACGCGTTAAGAAGCTGCCGTGAAAGTTCTTCTTTTTAGTGCTTTGCTTTATAAGCGTTTGCATTGGTTCTGTTCTCTCATTCACCAAGACAAGAGACTCCGTCCGCTTGGTCCGCTTTTAATTCATTTTTGAGCTTTTATATGACAGCAACATTAATCAAAAACGATGGCAAACCTATTAACAAATTTATTCAGTGTTCTGCACCGTTCTCTTTTGTTCTTGATAATATCTTGATGATCTATGATGAGATACCAACATGGTGGGAAACCAGAAGACATCCTTTATGCCAGTACAACATTAATCAAGGAGATATCCACCTTTTAGGTTATGTGATGTTACAATACAGGAAGTCTCAGTCTGGGGGCCCACAATCATCCCCTTTATGTAGTTCAAGTTAAACTCTTTGAACATCTGAATACATTGAAAATCTTTCAGAATTATTCCCTACAACACTTTGTACCATCGGCTGAGCCGCCGCACGATGTGTGCTGGACCTCACCAGAGGTCTTCAGCACATGACCACACGCCACCTCTTAACTGTATACTAACACAAGGAGAAACTAAAGGACAACTGACAAACAGGCCGCATACCACACGGTCAGATAGAGGTTGATGTCTGTGTATTACACACAAACAATCAACACAACAAGAAAAAATGCATCTTAGGATCCATCTTCCTCCTTAACCTGCTGCCCTTCTGTGGAATTAGAATCTGATGGGTTAAGATCAGCTGAAGCAATGGCAACACGAGGCCCAGAATAAAATGCCCAGACATGAGGGGATGCCATGCAGATGACACTTGGGGATTAAGGCAAACTAAAGCAAGCGCCGCCATCGCACCGCACGGTAGGTTTGATGAACGAGCATGCGGCTTCTTGCTGGCAACATCATAATGGCTCGCTTACAGAGCTCTGCTGCGAGCGCCACTTCCTCTGGGTACATGGGGAAGCCTTCTACCGCACGCAGTGAGCGGCCGAGGGAACAATCAGGCAGCCAATCAGCTGCAGCTCTGGAAAGACAGTCCTCTGGGCACAAGTTCTCTGAAGGCAGACCCAATTCAAATTAGTCGTTTTCTAAATGAAATGTCTAAATGATACCAGGAAGTATCAGATACAGGGTACAAGGGTCAATAATAGAATAGCTCGATTATCATGGGGCAAGATACATGTATGCAAGGAAGTCAAGCAATGTGGGCTGAGAACGGGCCATTGATAACACTTTCCCCTCTCGTGAGTCCCCCCCAGGGGTGTCTGAGGTGTATGCAAACATACTATCGGCGCCCCCCCCCGAACGAAAGTTGTTGACGGGGGGGGGGGGGGGGGGGGGGGGGTGGCGAACGTAAGATGGACACAAATTAAGTATTATATCTCATCGATTTGGCACCCCCTCTAGTGCAGCGCCATACGCTGCATGCCCCCTTTTTGCGCCACTGGTCCCCCCCAATGTCCACACTTCATCTTTCTCATCACGCTATCTAAGTAATGCTGCAGGGCAGGGATCCTCACCTCCCTTATCAAGCAGCCACCATCCTGCACAGTTTCAAGATTTCACAGGTCCAGTACACCTGAACCCACTTTTGAAGGACTTAAACTCAAGAGCTGATTCTTCAGTACTGGAAGTTGGGAAAACTGGAAGACATGCAAAGCAATGGGTGATCAGGACTGGAGTTGATAACCTCTCCTGTCAAGTCAGCCTATGTGTTTTTATTTACCTCGGATAAACCCTTAATCTTACTCCATGGTCACGAAAGAACTCTAAAATTAAGGTGTGAAATAAAAACTACTGATTTCATCTCATCTTAAGAAAATCACAGCTATTGTTTTGCTGAACAGTCATATGTTAAATGTTGAGGAGAAATGGCTAAAACAGTTTTCTGACAGGACGAAAATTCACTGCGAAGTTAATAAACAGTGTAGAATTCAGTGATTGCCTTCTTGTTTCAGTGTTTACAGCTCACACACCTTATTAGGTTGACCTGCGCATAATATTATTAAGATTTAGGATGCGTATTGCGCTTCCACAGAAGGCTGTGGTAGTACTTCTCCTGACCTCCCGTCCGCGGCCCCTGCCAACCTCATGCCAGGCGGGGACGGGGTGGCACACGTCGTGCCCGGGCACCCACAGTCAGCACGGGTAGTTTCTCAGCGCGGGACTCACGTGAGGAAAAGTGTGATGATGTGACCGGTTTCAGATTTGACAAATGTGCTTTTACTCCGTCTAGAAATGGAAAACTTGGGCAGCTACAACAACTACCGCGAAGATTGCGTTTGTGTTTAACCTTGTCACGTATAATCAGTAACATCGGTTCGACGCCATTACACATTAACAAGAGTTCGACTGGATGAAGGTTCGACCACGGTGGCCTCCTACATGTACGGGTCTGCGTTATACGGACGGTTTGCCGTAGCGATTTACTGCGAAGTCGGTTGATGCGCAGGTCTTAAACGAGCAGCGGGTGGTAAATAGGCTACTTACGCCCTGGTTTTTGGGAAGCCCATCGATAGCAGCACATCCAGGCAGGACCCATGTTTGACAGTTCCTGGCCGGGTCTGTCGCTGTCTCCGCGGTGTAACTTTGGCATAAAGATCCTCTTTTGTTGCCATAGCTCACCGTCCCATTTGGCGTTTCACTCCTGCGGACTGCTTACTTTTCGTGTGTCAAGATAGGATACATCACGCACTCGAAACTAAATCAAAAATACAGTCCAGACTACCAACTGTGGCGAATGACAAGTGTACGTGACACCGTACATTCGTCTGCGCACACGGACACAAAATAAATAACTACAAATTAAAAAAGGAGTGAACTGCGTGGTGGGGATACAGTGTTTGTCAAGAGCGCGTTGGTCTTCCTCCTCATCACTGTTACAGGAGGGGGTCACCACTCGGAAGTCACTTTCATCCGACAGTCTCCTCCCAAGCGATCGAGACGTCTGCTGTGGAAACACTGCTTATTTTTCCCTGCCTCCAGCAGCTGAATGCGTAGGGACAAATGTTGCTACAGTCATTTCTGTAGCAATATGTTGCATCCCTAGTCTCATCGCTTCCTCTTCGCGATGACTTATTTATGAATGGGGTTTGAGTGAAGGCAGGATCAGCCTGTCAGGGACTCGCCCGCCTTGGGCTCCGCCCCCTGCTCTTAAAGGGGCAGTTTCAACTTTTTGTATTCAAGAAGGTGCATGACTTGAACGTGACCGCCGTGTTTTAGTCATCGTCACTCTCAGCTGGCTCACACTGTATGTTATATTCATATCCATGTTCGTAGTGCTCAAGACCCTGTTGGAATTGTTTTCTTTTTTTGGGGAGGGGGGCATTTAAGTCCAGTAAAATAATAATGACTGCAGGTAAAGTGGTGTCAGGCGGAAAAGACCAGTCACGTGCAACGTGTGTGGATTAAAGAAAAAGAAAACAGTGTTTCACATCCGAAACGGAGCGAAGTCAACTCCATGAACGTACGGGGTCCCCATAGATCTCCAGCTTAGAGGGGCCAGTTCAAAACACAAAACTGGCTATCAGTTATGTGGCAGAATTGGGCTCACGCCTGCGACGAAGAGCATAGAAGTCTGCAATGATCATAGGATCGAAAGGAAATTCGATCCCGGTAATTCAGAACATTACTCTGAGAAATACGAAACGGGGACATATTGCCTCCTGGCGGCGTCGCTACGGATATTCGATGAGTGTAGACATTAAAAAGATTTTTAAACAAAAAATGAAACTTTTATTATACGCCTACTTAACAAAAGCAAAAGTTAACTTTTATTTATTATTTAGGGGCGCATTCGTTTACAATAAAAACCAGATTTTGCGCATCGGTTATCTTTATCTGATGTTAATAAATTGTCTCGTGACGTTTACAAGAGGATTTATTTTACATGATCAATTAATGATGTCAAATACACCAGACCAATAATGTCCTGTCATAAATTTCCAAGGCTATTGCTTTACAACAGCTTTACCTGAAGCAAAAAACACATGCTTAAAAATAGAGAAACCAGACATCTATTTACATTTTATGAGATGTTTAAAAGGACAAAAACTAGACAAAAGTATAAATCAATTTAAAACCTTTGATTAAGTAAACAAACTGCAGAATAAGTTCATTCAGATAAATACAGTATTACAGAGGAACATTCCAGTACTTTGATCTTCCATATTTATGCCTGGACTATACAGAAATACAAAACTGATGTACAAATGTTACAAACTTACTTAACAGAATTTGATTATTTCACTGATTGCTAATATATTTGAATAAACTTTGCATGGAGGAGCACGCACCCTTTTATATATCTAAATAAAGGGGGGGGGGTCATTATTTTGAGAAGATCCATTTTATCTTAAGTTGAAAATCAGTTCCGTCATCTTTATTTGGAACTAGGCAATTAATTAATCAGCAATTAATGACTGTTAGTTGTTGCTCCAGTCATTTCAGAAGGTTTCACAAAGTGTTTCAGTGGATATGGTCTTAAAGCACACCAATATATATGGCTCAAGTCAGTGCAAATGGCTTATAACAAAGAAAGGTGGTATAAAACTAACACACACACACACACACACACACACACACACACACACACACACACACACACACACACACACACACACACACACACACACGGTCAATCCTCGAACTGGAGCTAGTTGACATTAGTGGAACAGGAGACACTCTGTACAGCTGTGCAACTGCTACACAACAAAGGATGACTTCTGTCGGAACTCCCCCTAAAAGACAGACACGTTTTTAAGATATGCTTCTTTCCGGCACAGAATACCATACATACTACATGCTGACGTAATACAGAAACAGTAGTTGCTGGTGAACTACCTGGATTCTATTATAAAAGGCTGATAATCAGTTTCACTTACTTCATCTCTATATTCCGCTCTGGGCTGGGTATACACTGATGTTGATTTTGGCTTACTATAATACAAAAAAGAAATACTTATTATTTTTCTTGATGAGACAACAATGGCTGCTATGAAATTTCTGAGAACAGTGCAAAAAGTGAAATTATTACAAAAAAAAAAAATCTTACCTTTCTGGCATTTCTGGAAGATAGGGTGAGAAAATAATGGTGCAGAAAATGAGTTTGAATGCAGATAGTATACATTAGTATGCTAAATCCCCCCCCCCACACACACGAAGAAGTACTTACTGGGCAGATATCCCTTCTTATTGGCGTACCACAGGCCAAAGCAAAGCAAAGCTATAGCCAGCAGGGCCACGATAATCCCGGCAACAATGCCTCCTGTGTTCAGATCGCCTACAATCCAATTCAACAAGTCATTCATAGCATCTGACAGCAAGCATCAGATGACAGCAGAATACACTGGGAATTTGAGCTAGGCTAGAACGTGTACTCACGGACTTCCATGAACACGGTTTGTCCACGCTGGGCAGGCCCTTGCCCATTGTTGGCCTCACAAAAATAATTTCCAGTGGCTGCTTTACTCACACTGGGAAACTCCTGTTATATAAGAGCAAAGGTTACATACACACAAAAATCAAAGCAAGTAAGGAATCGAGTGTCTTTTCATTGATATTTCGGTTAATCATGTGCAGAGCAAAACTGACCCAGAAACAGCAATACTATGCAGGTATTTGCACTTGTCAAATGCTTCTGATACCGATTTCTTACCAGCTCCTTCCCTTAAACTCCCTCAGTAAGAGCTCCTAACCCAATGCACCCCACCCAATCTTGTGGATCCCCTTTGCAAAGGTTTGTATTGGGAACAGCACGGACACACGCACTGACCAGGTTGCCATTCTGCGCATTCATCTTATACGTCATGTTCTGGAAGTTGGGGAACTTGGTGGGGTCCGTGGGCAGGGGGGTGTTGTCTTTGAACCAGGTGTACGTGCATGGAGGGGAGCCTTCCTTGTCAAAGCAGGTCAGCAGGACGTTCCGGCCCGTTGTTACCGACGTGGGAATGTGGCTGACAGGAACTGATGGGGGAACTGTGGGGTACGGGGATAAGCAGCCATGTCAGTGAGCACAGCCTATGGCCCACCCACTCAACCCTCCCACCCAATTATGCAGGCACTTTCTTTCATCTTCCCAATGAAAGAAGCAGGAGGAAATTCTCCTCTAAAAAAAGCTAAATCAAACCTCCAAGCATTTATTGAGCTTAGTCATGCTTATGCACAGCAGAAACACTTTCACCTTCAGCTGCTGGCAGTTAAGCACACGAAGGCGAATCACATACAGTGACCTACCAAGCACGGTGAGCTTAACATCGATCTCTGCGTATCCTCCATTACCAGACACCTCGCAGGTGTAGGTGCCCGTGTCTGCACGAGTCGCCTTTAGAATCCTCAGGCCTCCCGGGAACTGGGAGAAGCGTGACACGTACGATGCTGAAACGTAAAACAATGTCAAGGTGAAAAGGTCGATGTTTAAATGTCACTTTCTGCTAATCTAACTTATAAATCAAAAGTCTCATTCTTCCTATTTATATTCATGGCACATCAGGTCATGTAATATCTTCATGGAACATGTTTTTATATTCCCATTCATACAAAAACCACATTTTAGCTGTGAAAAACTGAAAGTAAAAGAGACTACTCGTAACATGATACCTACAGGTGATTTGGCCATCATAGTAGACAAAGGCCGTAACACCCTTGATGTTCTGTGATTTCCATTCCACCCTAGGGGACGACCCAAAATCTGCACTGTAAGAACAGGTCATATCAGCTCCTGGAGAGAAGAGAAGAATCCAGGGTTATTTCAGTTTTCAGCCATCTCAAGTCTTCTAAATAATGGTTAATGGCTCAGGTGTTTTATTCAGCAACTGAAATTCACCTCAAAGCAAATGCCTCAAATATCACAAAGGTAAAATATTAAAGTAAGCTTCCCTCTGAATCAATCAACAAAAGTATACATTTTCAAATAAAGTTTTCCATTGAACATGTACTGTAGTCAGAGACAGAGCTGTGGAAGTCCACAACATGAGTCACATAAATCAGGAGGATATCAAGGAGAGAGCCAGACATATAAACACTAAAGACTGATTAAAACCAAAAGAACAAAACATAGCCAATTCCTAACCTATCAACACACACACACACACACACACACACACACACACACACACACACACACACACACACACACACACACACACACACACACACACACACACACAGGATGACAGAGTAAATGAATAAATGTAGTTCACTTACCGGCATTCTCAGCAACCATCACGCTTCCCGCTGAAGTGGTGGCGGAAAAGGCATGCAGGCCTGAGAGAATAGGACAGTGGCAGAGATGTAATTAGGGTAAAGGTCAAGAAACATCCTGACCCTGACAGCACCCCCATCATGAAACAGGAAGGAGCAGTGAATGCCAAGACACACAAACCATTCACAATCTAGGCTTGAAAATAGACCCAAACATAAAGGTGCGTGGACTCAGAAAATAACCGTTAACTTTGTTCCACCTCCTACAATCAGAAATTGAGAGACTGTATCTGTTTCTGTCCGGACTGGTTAATAAACAAGTTTCAATGTGGCTCTTTGGAAGCTTTGTGTACCACACACAGCCTCAGCTGTACAAGCAACTTCCTTTTGAAGCTGTAGGAGGTGAAGCAGTCGCTAAGTCCACCGCTTCACCTCCTATAGCTACAGAAGCACTTTGCTTGCGCAGCTGGCTTCCGTCCGAAATGTCCTGTTTCTCCAGCAATTGTGTTCAGTGTACCTTATTTTCTTTTCTCAACCTCTACATACATGGTAGCTACTACAAGGATGTATGCAGGGAGAGCCAAACGGGATTAAAGCTGGAAAGGGAAGGAGAGAGAGAGAGAGAGAGAGAGAGAGAGAGAGAGAGAGATGGACAGATGGAGTGATTTGTTTCTGAAGAGGTTTGCCTTCTTCACTTCTCTTTGAAGAAAATAAAGATTTCATTCACTTTTTATTCACGTATTTTTCCCTCCACGTGCTTCATGACCTAGACCAGTGCACTTTAGTCCCCCATTCCAGTTGGCCTCGCACCCAGTTCAGTTCCACAAGCAAAGTATTGCACCCTTTAATGAGGCGAATCGAATGCATTTTAGCAGGAATGGCTGGAAAGCCCTTTAGGGCTGGGAGGGAAGAGTAATGTAACAACACAAAACTGGAAATACTATACGATTAGACAACCACAGCTTTGGGGTAGAACACACAGCACGTCTAAGTATGAACTTTAGAAAAATCGAGTTCATCGGTAGATGGAGTGCTTCTGAAGCAGAGAATGTCCATGCGTGTTCCCAATGTTTGCATTTTTCATCGTTCACGACTGTGTGTTCTTGTACATTTGGAGCATAAAGGTGTGACCATCACTCTGTAAGGCTGCTCCTGCTGAGTAAGGGTGCTGAGCAAGCACCGTGACAAGGTCATTTCCAAAAGCGATGGGTTCAATAACATCGGCCAGTATGAAGCTTGTGCGCGTTGGCTTCTGGTTCGCCGTCCACCGTATGACGTAACGTGAAGGATCTACATTAGTCAGTGTAGTGACATCTTGAAGTTTGACATCACTGACCTGAGTGAGAACGTCACTACATTACGAGAACTACAGATATGCAGAGTTTCAGTCCAACTTAACCGCTGAACCGGTAGGCCATACCGGACTGCCTGGTCCAAAATAGCATTCCAAAATAAGATCACGTTCCCTCAATTTACAGTATAAATAGTCCAAACTTGGCATCAGGATTCCGATTACAGTGTTTCCGTTCACCCTCAATCCTCATTCACCTTTCGCATTTTTGCTCTGACAGTTTCCAACTGAAATATAATCTACTAAAAATACAGTGTTCGTAATCATCTGTTTAATTGTGTTTAGAGCTGTGGTAAAATATGGATCGAGACATGAGGGGGCGAAATATTGTCACATAAATTAACAAGTGTCAACCATTTGGTGTAGACACAAATAATAAAGTGTAATCCTTCGTCGTCGCTCGTTGTCTTTGCCCTCGTGGATTCAGTTGGTCATTTCCTTGTTTGCGTACCAGGCTAATGAGCGTAGGTTTCGAGGGGAGGGGTGGAAATACTGGTTCCCAGGGTGATACTTCGTTAAAGGCCTATTTACGCCTCTAAAGGTTGGTTAAAAATCGAGGCATTTTGTGCGCTGTTCAAATAGGTCAGCGTCGGGGTTTTTAAAAATAAGCCTGAAGTAGTGTTTTTTTTAATCAAGAGCAAAACAACGTATACAAAGATTATACAATGCACACAAACAAATAAGACGTGCTAGGCCTGACGCCACTAGGGAGAATAGGTCTAGGAAGTTCTAGATGAGTTTTAGGAATACGACGAACTGATCATGTACGACCTGATTTAAAACAACTGCAACTCCCCTAGAAGAGTTCCCCTGAAAATTTGCATTAGACAAATTCCTAATGGTAATAAAGGCACAAGGACACTAACAGAAAAAACAGTTGAATAAATCGTAAATGTATGATATTCAATACAGTATAACAATTCGTTTTTAAATATTTCCCAAAGAATGTAAATTATGACATATTTCAACAATAAAAAACGAGTAAACCGTCTTACCTGTTGCTTGCAAGCAGAGGCATACAAAGACGAAGAACATGACGGTTGAGCGTAGTCTATTTTCAAACTATCCTACCACAAATACTCGTCGTTTTCTGGAAACAGGTGAGTATTCGACAAAGTGAAGTGAAATTTTAGTTCGTTCTCAAAGTCGGTATCCGAACACTGACCGAAACATGTAATGGAAAACGTCGAAATTGGACTGCCTTCCGCGTTACCTGAGCTTCTGGTTTGATTGGCCCCAAGTTCTGCTCCGTGCACCAAAAGTCCAACACTCCCTGTGAATGACGTAATGAAAGTAGAGTAAAGGCGGAAGAGGAGTCGTTTCTTTTTTTAAATGTTTGTTTATATGATATCGTAGTTCTACGTCTCAGACTTTGTTTAAAACTGATGATAAATGGCAGATTATCTTTGGAGGTATGAGGAAATCACGCAGTGAAGTTCGTGTTCATAATTTGACGACAGTAACGAGCTGCACCTGTGCTTTGGCACCCCTATGAGCAGTTTAAAAGAAAGACGAACGCTTTCTTATAAAAAGGCGTAGAAAGACGTAAACACAACGCATTTAGTTTATTTTTGTTTAGTAAGAGTTTTAATACACTTGTTACAAAATGGGTTAAATATTGAAAAGTATTTAGGTGAGACAAAAAATTTGTATAACTATGTTATAAAACGACATCATTCTAGGTAAGCACAATAAAGAAACCTAAATATACACTTTATGATCAAAAGAAATGTGGACAGCTGACCAACACACTTGTGAATCCCATTCCAAAACCACAGACATTACTGTGGAGTTGCCCCCCTCCCACTTCCCAGAACAGCTTCGGTTCTTGGATTTCCTCCAAGATTTGAGGTCTGTTGAAATTTGTGCCCATTCAGAGTATTTGAGTTTGGCTCACAAATTGACATTCTAATACATTCATTAGAATCCAGTGGGCTGGAGGTCAGGATCTGTGCAAGCCACTTGTTCTTCTATATTAAATGTATCAAATGATGTCGTTATGGACTTTGCTTTGTTTGGTATAGGGCATGGTCATTATGCAACAGGAAATGACATTTCCCTGTTACTGCAATGTTGTAAACATTATTGTCTAAAATGTCTGTGTGCTAAGCATCAACATTTTTTCACTGGAACCTAGTGGTCTACCCTAACCACTGAAAAACAGATTCAAACCATTAACCATCCACCACCAAACCTTAATGTGGATATTGTCTAAAACCAGATTCATCTTTCACAACTCTAGATAGGGAAGCATGATTCTGCATGCTAAAGGATACATTTCCACTCTCCTAGTCTCTCCTGCCTTACACCACTCCTGTTGATACCTTAGACATGGAAACCCATTTCACAATGTATATGCTCTATGCTTAGCTTTGTGCTAATGCTGCAGACTCTGTAGTGGGTATAGGATAGTTGATTTTCATGTTTGGAGATTGCTGGCTATGTGCTTTTTTTATAGACCTGTAGCAATTCAATTACAATTTGGACAGTAGCTTTTGAAAACATACGGAAACAAAGACATACTGGTCAAGCTAAAATGGATAACTTATGCTGCCATTTTTTTATGTTTTACTGATGAGAATTCTTGGACAACTAAGAATTTGCTTTTCATGCATATTCTTAAAAAAAAAAAAAAAAAAAAAAAAAAACCATGGACCCTGTATCCATTTAACAATATTTTACAAATCCTGACTCAATAATAAATCCTTAGTTAATTAATTTGCTTTTAAATTATTTTGTTTATTTACAAAATGTAATCAACACTCTGCATTCATCTAGTTTGACATCACTCATTTCCAGCACAAATGCTGGCATTTTGAATGTTGATACAGAAAACGTCCAAAGTTGAAACTAAAAATAGCAAACTAATCTACTGTCCAGTGATACACAAAAAATAAATGATTCTTCACTCTATAGATATGGCTCAAAGGAACTTAAAATATATAAAAACACATACATATGTAAATTAGTCATTTTCAGTGCAGTTCAGATAACCCTGACAATCTGGCCTCCTATGCAATACATTTTTGCCAAAACACAAGCTGCACTCAAGTTCAACATGCCCAATAGTGTCCTGGAAGAGAACCAGTGCATTCTACAGAATGCTGGTGTCAGGCCTGTTTCAACACAGTCCACCGTGGGCCTGCAATGGGAGATGAGCCACCAAGAACTTGCGGTGTTTCACTGAGGGTCCAAGTTTGAAGCTCCCACTATCCCATGCTGCCTTAGCTGGGTTCTGAGCATCTGGTTCTTAGATTTCCACTCTTCTACCTGCAAGCATGCATGTGTGTACAAGTATAACGCACACAGCCAAGGAGACAAAGAAGACAGATAAGCAAGACGCACTGCTGTCAGTCTTCCTGTGTGTTCTTTTAGAGGACGTGCTCACTGCGCAGGCCTACCTGTTGTCTCAGCAGCTGGTTGTCCATTCGCAATCGCTCCAGGGCTTCCAGTCCCTCTCCTAACTGAGCGTTGCTCTGGCGCAGTTCCTGGATATAGTCGCAGGCTTTTGACAAGATCCCCCCTTTACTCTAAGAGAAACAAGAGCACAGCAGTCTGGGAAATGAAACGGTGACTCCAGCGTTGATGACCGATGGCGGTCCGAGTCGGCTTACACCCCCGAGAGTGCACCGTGTATGTACTGGACTGAGACCGACTTTCAGAGCCATGTGGTGCCGAGAGGGTGCAGAGGCCCCGCCCACCTGGCTGTTCTTGGTGGTGTCCACAGTGCAGTTGGGGATGGTTTTGGACAGCTGGACGATCCAGTTGTTGATTTTGTCCCTGCGTCTGCGCTCCACTGAGAAATGGAAATAAAAGTTAACTGAAACTTCAAGGCCTAAATAAACATTCTGCTTACACCCAGTTCACGGTGCACAAACTTTTCCTTGTGAACATTGTTCGTTTCAAATATCTTGAACACGCACAAGCGCAACGTGCTCCCTCTGCTAGAAGCGCTATGAGAGCCTCTCTCAGGCACACAGCTGGGTAGCTGCATGACTACAACTTTGCCCTCTGCCTGGAAATCCTAACCTGACTGCATTCACGATGAGTCACCAGGAGTGTAGCCAGAACCGTTGTTTCCTGGATGAGATCCAATAATAATAAAATAATAATAATTAGGAATTAAGAATTTAAGGACTTAAGTTTTGTCTAAGGTCAATTAAGAATTTTAGCTTTCGATATGGCAAACAGATGCTCTACTGATATGAAGTTTTCCCGATGTGCAGGGTTTACAATTTCTGTCCAGTTCCAGTTCAGAAGTTTTCTTTGCAAGTGTTTACAAGTGCCTTTAAAAGCATTTTACTGGTTTTTCAAGCTACATTCATTTCAGGCACATATGCTAGTAAACAGGAAAGTGCAATAGGTTAATCAGTGATTTGATGTCAGAACTGTAGTGTACATTACCAGAAGACATGTAAATAGTTATAAGGAATGTTTTTATGTAAATGTCAGAAATGCTAGTGTACATCAGTGATTTGATGTCAGAACTGTTAGTGTACATTGCCAGAAGGCATATAAATAATTATAAGAACTGTTTTTATGCAAATAACATTTTGAGCAGCCTTCACCAAGAAATGTGTACTCTTTTTTATAGGATATACCTATAATGATTTAGACTACGGTTTGCCATGTAAAAGAGGTTCCTGCAGGTGTGGATTTTCAGAGAAATCAGCTGGTTCCTGCTATCTTTTTCTCAATAGGGATCATTACATGACATTTGAGTGTTACAGAGAGTAAGAGTCGACAATGTTGGAATTTAAGTGAGCTCATAAATCTGTCAAACAGAACATTTTTAATTCCATGAACTTTCAACCAAGCTGCGTCGCCTTCATGATTTGAAATGGAGCTTTTAAACGTGGAGTTAAGCAACTGAAAACCAGAAATTAAATCCAAGTATCTCTGCTTTATTTTTTATTCACTTTTATCCAAAAGACGTGCAACCTATTGGGCCAAGAAGTTTCAGTAGGGACTGGTTGGAGAAAAAGTATGACTGAAAATATGAGTTCAGTTTTTGCCTTTTATATTGCAGTTGATCTGAAAATGAGATCAAGAGAAACATGAACCCAATTCTATAGAGAATGGTCTTGTTTTGTGCCCTTAAACTCTGTAAAGATGAATATTTGTGGCTAATGGTGCAGCAAAAATGAAAAACCTGCACCTGCCTAGTAATGTTGGTGTATTAATCCAATACTATTGACTGTGGCTCTGGGCAATGTGTACAGAGCCTTGACCCAGTTAAGAAATTATTCCCTAAAACCTTTTTTTCCCTGATGGAAACGTTTGATATACTTTACACTGCTTTGCACCTTTGAAACTGAAAACAGCTCCTAATGTTTGAACAGAGGTGTGACACATTCAGATGACATGTCTGAGCATGCCAGTAGGTGACTGTGCATCTTTAATGACATTTAATTGGGATTATTTGTGGACTGGGTGAATGTTTCAGGCCTTGCTCATCATCTTCGTTAATGTCCTCATTACATATATGCCAACTCTGCATATATCAAGGTCCAAAAAAATAGATGCTATTCCCAAAGTACACCACGAGATGCTTTTAAAGCTGACATAATGAACGATCAGCCTCAAAATCAAGGTACTAAGGACTGGCGCCATCTACTGTACACATAAACCACAAACAAGACCATACACTGAAGAGAGGGCCCTGGACAGAGGTCTCGTTCTTTCCATGAATGTTTCAGTGAAGCCATGAAGAAGCAGCTCGGAGGCAAACGAATCGGTGCTTAGAAGCACCAAACAGATGTCAAGCTTTCTGCATCCACCATGTTTCTCCCTTCCTCCCTCCCTCCCTCCCTCCCTCCCACTCTCTCAACATATCTGAAGAAATGCAGAGGGACCCGTCCACCACCCTGACAGGGTGCGCGGGAGCCGCTCTGTCGCAGCGGCAGACGACCTCGTACCTTCGTTGTGCTGTGCTCGCCGCTTGTCATCTCTCGAGGTGCGAGGGACCTCCGTCTTACTGCCGAGGTAAAAATGGAAGAAACATGTTTTGTTTTATGCAGCTGTGCAGTATGTTGCATGTATGTGATGTGCAGATGTGCACCTCTGATGGGTTGTGCCCAATACATCTTGGGGTGACATCATCACATACAGTTGACCTGGAAAGACAAAAATAAGTGCTTTTAGTGGGTACGAAAGAGTACATATCACAGAGCACAGCATTACTACACTGATCAATGTTTCAGAAAAAAAAAAAAAAAAAAAAAAACACATGGACCAATATACCAAGCAGTAGCATTACACTGCAAAATTAAAACTGCATTGCAGCAAGTAGCAAACAGGAGGTAAGAGCATTGCGTTATTTATTTTTTATTACCCGATTTTCATCTTCGTGCTGTTCTTAATTACATTTTTTTTATGTTGTACAAAATGGACCTTATAGGTTTTAACAGCCATTTTTAAAATATGGCCCACATTTTGCATGCACCACATCTTCTGCTTAGCCATATTTTTTGCCATATTGCCATGCCATCACTTCAGGAGAAGACCATTATTGATATGACAGATTGCATTTTATTTATTACAATCCATATCACACAGAAGGGACAAATGAGCCTAATTAAAACATTAACACAATTTGGCACCCTTGGGACTGTGTGAAAATGTATGTGAACAACCCACTTGGAGACATTCTTAAGAAGATAAGAGACTAGCGTAGGCCTTCAGAATGTAAACAATCTTCCATGTCACCTGTGGGTGTAGGCTGACTGATCAGTGAATCAGATGCATGGACGTTGGTCACCATGGTAGCTGGGGCAGTTTCAGCGATGGTGGCTGGGTAGTAGTAGTGGGTTTCTGTGCCCTCTCCCTCCAGAGCATCAGCCTGAGAGAACACAGTCTGCGAGCGCAAACACACACACACACACACACACACACACACACACACACACACACACACACACACACACACACACACACACACACACACACACACACACACACACAGACAGATCAAACCTCTAACCACACATAGCTGTGACCACCCTAGTTCAATAGAAACATGGAATTTAAAGCACAATGATCCTTTACAGAAATAAACAAACAACAACAAAAAATGTAGTGGTTTATTTAGGTTCACACTGAGAAGGGGATACACATCATAATACCTGTGTAACAGCTGGTGTCCCAGCCTGGGTGGCCGCTGGGAAACCAGCAACCACGCTAACCGCTGCAGCTCCATCTGCCTGTGCCTCCACCTGCCCATCTGCCAAGTGGATCACCCTGTATGTCACCTGTAGCACAAGGGGTTGCAGGGTTAACCTCACATGTGCGCCATGTCACTCAGAGCTAAGGGTCTGGCCTCCGAGCCTCTGCGTTATGACCTAGGAAAACTAAAACTACCACATCAATCAGTTAAGTCTCAAAATCAGCTCTCCTTTCGATCAATTAGCTCTTGACGAAATTGAGTTTAGAGTTGGTTATTATGCTGAATCAAACCACTCACATGTTACTATGATTAAATGAAAATAATGTTCAAGTATCATGTATTTTAATATGGACACAGGAAATCGTGACCATTTGCAAATCTACGACCATACCTGCCCTGTCGTTCCCTCCGTTTTGAAAAGGTACTTGATTGGCTGATCGGTGGAAAAGGAGGCAGCTGACTGGATGGTTGCAAGGGCAGACGGGTCATCAGTGGTGCCAACAACAGAGCCTTTCACAGAAACATGAGCACAAAATCTGCCAAACAAGTCAGTCAAGTCCAACAAGCCATCTGAATCCAGTTTGTGTAGCCTACCATAGGCTGTGTGGGCTTTTCTACAGAGGCTGATGTCTAGAAAACTGTACACATGGAAAGCTAATTGCTTGGTAAAATACAGGCAGCAAAGTGTCAGCAGGATTTTTACTCAATTTTCATGCTTGCATTCAAGATAAATCTTGTATCTATCTTAGAGGAGAATAACACTTTCAACTAGCATACCTTCCTCAATGATAGGAACTTCCACTTCTGGATCTGGGCTTTTCTGTTGGCTGTGAGGCAAATGTCCCAAGAGAGTTATTTCTCATGAAGAAAAATACAGGAAATGTCTTTAATTGAAAAATCTCTCTCACACACACTTTATTAATGTGCAATGAAAAAGGCAAACCGTAAACAGTTCAACAGCAAATGTGAAAAACATAAGTCTTACTAGCTAACAGAAATCATCATCAACCGCATAATGCACATCCTAACTAGGGTACATGAACAATCAACAGTATCACAACACGATTATTAAAAAAACAAAAAAGCACTTCAAAAACGTTTATCTGTATGCAAGAACATCAGTATGAGCACTAGATTTCTTTGTGCAGTCTCTCCGTTTGATTAATATGTACACGTTTTATTGTAAACGTTACAATGTACTATAATTTCGTACAAGATGTAACATTTGCACAATACAAGAAACAGACCTAGAATACTTCATGTGAAGGCTCATAGCAGTAGATAAACGATCCGGTTACTTTTCACTTTCTTGGCTGGTGCATATGTAGTCAGTTAGCTAGATCAACGTAAAGTGCATTTATTCGCGTTATCCATTAACGTGTGAATTTCCTGCCCCTACAACTAAGGATTATAATGGCGACACTACTTGGATACTACTTTTATACTGTGTAAAAAGAGTGAATGAAACGAAATCACCCGTAGCGCAACACACTAAGCTAGCTTAGTTTAATAATTAGCTAGCTACACGCTCAGTTAGATGGAAACCAGCGAACTAGCTATCGAGATGTACTTAATTATTCCAGACTGGCCCCGCGTTTGAGGACGAGATGTGGCGCTTTTGTGAAACTCACCCCTTCATGGTGTGAAGTCGCGATGCTCCTCAATTCCAAGACTATATTAACTCTTTCAGTTTTGGCCAGTTCCCCAGGTGTTGGTAATAACTCTTTGTCAAATGTGCACAAAACAATTTAACAAAAGCTCAAAATTACGAGCCTTGCAAACGTGGCGAGCGACGTGCCAACTCGGTTCTACATCAGGATGTAATCGCTGTTTACATGCTAGCATAGCTTACCGAGCTAGCACCCGCGCCACTCCTGTATTGTGCGGTGTAACTTAACTAGCTCTCTCTTGGTACATTTTCTCGCCAGTCGGCAACCGAATTAGCTAGTTATTATGCATTAACAGTACACAGCGCCAAATGTTTTTTAAAATAACAAATATCTTCACGCTGCCTAGTCAGCCCAACAAAAATACACAAACGAGTCGCTAAGTCTTTGAAAGCCAGCTAGCTAACCTGGCTAACTATCTAGGTTGGCGAAATGCTAGATAACAAACTAGAGACCAATGAAAGAATAAAAATGCCTGGCGTGATCTAAAGAACTGATGATATGTTGTTAAAATATTGTTGTTTTTTTTTTTGTAAAAACAAAAATTACCATATAAACCCGAAACCAGTATTCCGGACAGATTGTTTTGCGCATGCGTCTTCTTTAAAACTTTCGCTAGAGGGTGTACAGGGGTTGGACAATGAAACTGAAACACCTGGTATTAGACCACAATAATTTATTAGTATGGTGTAGTAGGGCCTCCTTTGCGGCCAATACAACGTCGGTTCATCGTGGGAATGACATATACAAGTCTTGCACAGTGGTCAGAGGGATTTTAAGCCATTCTTCTTGCAGGATAGTGGTCAGGTCACTACGTGATGCTGGTGCAGGAAAACGTTTCCTGACTCGCTCCTCCAAATCACCCCAAAGTGGCTCAATAATATTTAGATCTGGTGACTGTGCAGATGTTCAACTTCACTTTCATGTTCATCAAACCAATCTTTCACCAGTCTTGCTGTGTGCACTGGTGCATTGTCATCCTGATACACAGAACCACCTTCAGGATACAATGTTTGAAACATTGGATGTACATAGTCCTCCAGAATGGTTCGGTAGTCCTTGGGCAGTGACGAGCCCATCTAGCACAAGTATTGGGCCAAGGGAATGCCATGATATGGCAGCCCAAACCATCACTGATCCACCCCCATGCTTCACTCGGGGCAACAGTCTGGGCGGTACACTTCTTTGGGGGTTCTCCACACCGTAACTCTCCCGGATGTGGGGAAAACGGTAAAGGTGGACTCATCACAGAACAATACATGTTTCACACTGTCCACAGCCCAAGATTTGCACTCCTTGCACCATTGAAACAGATGTTTGGCATTGGCCCGAGTGACCAAAGGTTTGGCTATAGCTGCCCGGCCGTGTATACTGACCCTGTGGAGCTCCCGACGGACAGTTTTGGAGGATACAGGAGAGTTGAGGTGCACATTTAATTCTGCCATGATTTGGGCAGCCATGGTTTTGTTTTTGGAAACAATCTGAGTTAGCACCCGAACATCCCTTTCAGACAGCTTCCTCTTGCGTCCACAGTTAATCCTGTTAGATGTGGTTTGTCCTTCTTGGTGGTATGCTGACATTACCCTGGATACCGTGGCTCTTGATAAAGACTTCAAAGACTTCCTAGCTTGGTCACAGATGCACCAACAATTTGTCCTCTGAACTCTGATATGTCACAGATAATGTTGTGTGCATTGCAATATTTTGAGCAAAACTATTCTCCTGCTAATTGAACCTTCACACTCTGCTCTTACTGGTGCAATGTGCAATTATTGAAGACTGGCCGCCAGGCTGGTCCAAATTAGACATGAAACCTCCCACACTAAAATGACAGGTGTTTCAGTTTCATTGTCCAACCCCTGTACATTGAAAATGAACTGATATACATAGGTCAATATACATAGGAAGAATAACGCGAGTCAAAAAAATGTATTTAGCAATTTTATAAGGCACGCTGTCAACAGCATAAACGCAATAAGAATAGTACATATAAGTTAATCAAGTGTATCATACTAATGCATGGCAGTTAATAACTGTCATTATTTACAATTGCAGTGTATGAACATGCTGCATGGGCAATTATGAAGAATGCAGATAGAGGTTATTACCATAATGAGTACTGGCTTCTTAATATAATTGGACCAGTGATGTACCCAAAGAATGACAGGATTTTATGATTTGCTATTGGGAAGCACTTTAAGGATGCGAGCAGGAACGATGCCTCTTTTTTCAGTGCAGAGCAGAAGTTTTTTGCCTTCAGTGTAGCGACAGAAACTGTAAATGCACAGGCCAAGCTGCTCTCTGGGGGCGGGTCTGGTGGGGCAGCTTCACAGCAGCTCGGAAAATGGAGGGAGAGTGAGAAGAGCCAACAGCAGAGCCACACCACTTTGCTGGAGAACACTCCAAGCAGAGCAGGTCAAGAGCTTTTCTGTTGAGAGAACACACGCACGCACACACACAGGCATGCACGCACACACGCACGCACGCACACACACATCAGTTGTTTTGCGGTTGCAATAACTAGATAAAGAAGGTGACTGGTGGCATAAATTATGATGCCTTTTTCAGTGAATGTCCTCTGACACACACACAGCATATAAGCATAAATAATATATTCTATAGTTTCAGAAATATAAGTAACCATGTCCCAGCTGTGAGTCACATTTCAATCAGTTTGGTAAAATGCTTTTCTTGCCTTTGTTGTTGTTGCTTTGTTTACATCTACCAAGTGAATTTATGAAGCATGAATACAAAATGTGTATGAAATAAAAACGAAGGAGAGAGGGAAGACCCTGCAGTTGTTTGATGGCCTTACTCTTTTCCACCGTTTGTGTCCATGGCTCTGTTTTGGTCCCAATTCTGCAAGAGTAGTTCCTGGGTTGGTCTTCCACCAAGCCAGTCAGATTCAGGCGACAAATTGGCTCATCAATGGAGGCTTTGGCTCGGGCTTTGAAGGAACTGTGCACGAGGATTTTTTCGTCAGTGGAGGCCACCACTTTGCCTTCTGTTATAAAGGTGCAGTTTTGGGACGAGCCCTTCACTGAGGTGAACCAGCAATCCATCAGCAGGTAATTATCGCTGGTCAAACAGCTAGTCAATCGCGTCACAGTTTGGGCGGTGGCCAAGCCTGGAAAGATTAATTTAATTTTGTTATTTAATATCAAGACAAACTCCAGCCAGCTGTATGCCTTCTGTGAGAAGCCCAGAAAATTCCCTATATGAAGAATCCCATTACATAAAGCGTCTTAGGTGGGGATCATTTATAAATTTCACAAAGGAAGCTGGCTTTCTGTAATATATGTTGAATATATCTCTCTAAGTGTTGTGTTTATATAACTTTCCATATAACACATCATTATGAAAGGAAGGAAGGAATAAGAGTGAGATCATACTCAGCAAACAGATTGATGCCAGGACACAGTAGCTCATCATTATGACTTCAGAAGGTACACAGGGGAGCCTGGAGACAGAGCATCACCGAGCACTTACAGATCGATAACGGCTAATTGCATTTTAAGATATAGCACGGATACGTGCATGGACTGGGCAAATAAGCACAGACAAAATTGCCATTTGAATTTGACTGCAGCCCAGCCCGCAGGCCTTGGAAGAGGAAGAATTCGTTAAAGAACTTTCAAAGCTTTATTTTAAATAATTTATTTTAAAATGTTTACTGTGTGCATGATTTGTGAAACAGAACCTAGCAACAATCCAGCATAACTTTCGCATGTGACCGTAGCGTGCGACTCTGCACGACTCGTGTGAACCTGCGCGAACGGCGGAAGCGTTTATACTTGACGCGTTACATTCTATTCAGTGTTCTCCGATACGATATGTGGTAGAAACACCCCTCAAAAACAGGGGAAGGAACATTTATCTGACGAATTGTAATGTTGCATTGTGTTCCAAGTTTTAAAAGTGCTAGAATTTTGGCTAAAGTACTTGAAAATGCTTGAAACTGTAACGGTATTTCGTTTCACAACAAATAGTTATCTGACTGAATCGATTGATTGTATTACGTTAACAAATACAATTCCATGACGAAACATGAGAGAACGTGAAGACGTTATGGTTGGGCGTTTCGAAAATAACCATTAAATAAAATACATGCTAGCTTGATAACTAAGTTATCTACCGAAACAAATCCTAACCAAACTAGCATATATTTTAATTATAACCTACATTAATACACCAACAAGCTTATAAATACACTTATTCTTGTATTACCAAACCAGAGACCGTATATAAGGTCTCTGTACCAAACACGGGACCATCTATTTTAATGTGATAAAAAGCTAATTATTTCGAATCATTTTGAGTAGGCCTATATGTGTATAAATATGTAACTTAATTAAGCTGAAGGTGCTGGAAAATATTGAAAATGGAATTTGAAAGTGCCGCACAGAACATGGCTTTGTTCATTGCGCTGAAATTACAAAAATCGAGATATGTGCGACTCCTCGACGCTACAGCGCGCGGGGCCCTCGCGCATGGGCGGAGCACTGCGATTTTGCCGCGCGGACCCTCGCGCCAGTCGCGACGCGTCAAGTTTAATCCTACCTTAAATCAGGCTTAACTATCTACTATTGGCCTGTAGAGCAGCGGTCTGCAACTACCGGGCCATTTGGCCGCACAGAAAAAATTGCCTATATATATTTTATCGAGGATTAGAGTCTGAGTAATGTTTTATTTTGAAAAATATAAAACTTTGGGATTCTCTCACAATTACATCCGTCGAGTGCGTCTGTTGAGTTTTATTTTTATGTGGTTTATATTTGTTTTTATGCCAGTCGTATCATTTTATCTCGTCGTATTTACCCCCCACACTGTAAAGGGCGGTCCGTGAAAATATTGTCTAACGTAACCGGTCCGTGGCGCAAAAAAGGTTGGGGACCGCTGCTGTAGAGTAGCCTATAACTACAGATAACTACTCAAAACAAGTAACACTCTTAAATTATTATCCTATTATTTAAATTATTAATCAGTTGCATTTGGGTGGGGTCCCAATAGGCCCACACAGCAAAGTTAAGTCATTATTACCAAACTAAAAACATTTCGATATCGTGTTTGAACAGTGTTAATAGAGGCTATAATCTTTATCACACGTACCCTATTTATTTAAGCGACATTGAACATAAAAGGCAGTTACATCTGAACTGGCTCATAATTAGTTTCAGAAATGTATTCTTAAATCGTGGTACGGCTTGTCTACATTCCTTGGGCAGAAACATATAATCTCTTCACGTAATTTGAAAACCGCAATGTATCTCCCCTTGCAATGGGGAATCTCCGTATATTGCTTGTAAAAACTATAATCACAGTAAGGTATAAATATTATGAAACCTATAGGTCTATATATTTAGCACAACGGAACTGTCACAAAACATACTAATGAAAAAGTATAAGTCCTCTTGTTACCTATAATCGGAGACTACAATAGATTGTCTGTTGTAGTCTTGTCTGCAAATATTCTGTTTAGTCTTTTCTTTTTTCATTTTATTAATCGCAGCATATTCATATATCTTCTTACCGTTTGTTTTCCTCAGATGTTGGAGCTGTCCGCCACAGGCGAGGTCTGGTCCCCAGTGATCACTCACTTGTGAAAGAGAGATGGAAAGGAAGCGCTAATGTCTGCGATACGCCCCTAAGCTGCAAGATGCCCTCCCCACTCCCCAGTCCTCCACTCCCGTCTCACCATCCCGCCCCCCAAAAGAAACCAATTCTGTCTAATACACAATATTCGGCTGCAAAACAATATATGTGATAAAGTGATTACAGACGACTTTCTAGTTAAAAGTAGATCCACACATTAGACATCAGTTATCTCGAAATACGTCTCATGATACTATTTCTCCTGAGATTGGTCAAAGATAAAAGATAGCCTATAGTTTTAGAATAGTTAACTGATTCCTCTAGCTTGGCTATAGTTTAGTGACATCCATGATAAATGCACTGTCTGTAATTCACTTTTAACTTTAAAAACTGTTAGAGCACTTTAAGTGTAAGTTGCATATGCAGTTATAAAAATACTTAAATAACTCCCAGTATCTAGGAACGGTGATGCAGTGCTCCCAGCATCAACAAAGGCTTTATTTTGGAGCAGTTTACCTGACTGGATATGAACCTTTTAAAAAGCTATAAATACTACACGTAGAACAAATCCTTTGTGATTTCATACTACAGATCCAAATATGCTTCAA
Organism: Brachyhypopomus gauderio; assembly: GCF_052324685.1. Taxonomy (NCBI): domain Eukaryota; kingdom Metazoa; phylum Chordata; class Actinopteri; order Gymnotiformes; family Hypopomidae; genus Brachyhypopomus; species Brachyhypopomus gauderio. The sequence goes on from NC_135217.1 coordinate 13,138,925, forward strand.
TGAAAGTTAGATTGTTGCTCACACACAAGAAATGTCTACTCAATTCGTAGCATCTAGAATTAATATCTAGGGTTAGTATCTGCAGGATCTTGGTTAGTTACTAGATTAGTTACTAGCACGGTAACTGTAAAATAACTAAGCACAGGAAACAGCTCTTTTTGACACATTTGGTTATCTGAACCATTCTGCCTGTGTTGGTTCATCATGCTCATGAAATATACATTTTTGGATAGACTTAATTTCCAATTTCTGCTGCACAGTGAAATTCACAATTGGTAAGTTAGGGTATGCAGCAGATGATGGGATGCAGCAATGGCTATAGTGTTCCCACCACCATGCTTTCCAAGTGGTACTAGACTGTCATTTCAATTACAAACTCTTATCATTCTTACCATTCAGGCCCATTTATTTGGCATGCACTATGCTAGAGTTCCTTTTACACCCAAGTGATCGATCGAAAATGACATTTTTACCTTTTTTTGGAGTTCAGTCTTATTTCTGACATGCTAAGTAGCTTTGTTGTACATCCCTTTCTCTTCTCTCTGAATATCTAAATGTTTGCTGGCTCCTACCTGAACAACTAATTTTGATTTCATGTAAAAGAAACTGAGATGGTTGAACATAGTCTGCAATTCAGAGAGAAGGTCTGTGTTAACCAGTGGGTAATAAAATTGGTTACATCTGTTTCTTCTTATGGGTCGCCTATTTAAACTGTGTTTTCTTTGGCTAGCTACCAGTCATGAAATAATTTTTTACGGCAATCTATTAAATCTAAGAAGTCAAAGACAACGAGAAAGAATTCAATAAAATAGCTCATATTTCCTAACCCGACAGTCCAGTTTTCAAATTGCTTGGGACTTTAACAAGCATATTTAAGATATTACACATAGATCCACATCCACACGTATGTCTGAACATGTTACTTCAAACCCATTAGTAACAACGTTAAAAATAAACAAATGTTAACAGGCTACAGTCTGTGTACCTTTATTTCTTCCTGTGTATCACTACACACATCCTTGTGCAGGCAAAGAATCAGCTGGGGGGCAATAGAAAACAAGCGTGCATGTGTTTGCGTGAGGATACAGGTCTACATTCCGTTTAGTGCAAAATACATCATACTGCTAATAGATAACATGGCCAGAATACACATGGCACAAGTAAGTTAGCTTTCAGACAAGAAGTCCTGGCTGTTCTATTTCACAAGAGGAGTAAGGAGTTCTCTGATGCCTCCTGGACCATTATTCTGTTTATGGACGCAAGAAAAACAGATTAAGTGAAAAATGAGCTCAGATGTTTGAGCACTGCACACCAGACACCACTTAAGCCAGGATTGTTTTTCTAAACTCTTTCCCAGCACATATACTCTAAAATGCTATAAAAATACATTTGAAAAATGTGCATCAGTGTGCATGCCAATGCATTGGAAGACGTACATAAAAACATAACAGTTTAAAGCATCATGTGACTTATTAATTTATGCCTACTGTGGTTAATGGCATATGTTGGACTGATGTTTTGTTCTGCATTTGATAATAAGTCATTTTCACTTAATATGAATCTGCTCCTTGTCCAAAACTGTCCTTGACTTCTGTCTGAATTTGATCAGGCTATTGTAGTCTGACACTGCAGCATCTGGCCTACCTTTGCATAAGAGTTGCAATACAATATGACCTTGCTGTGGTATTGGTGTGAGGTTGTCCTTCAGAAAATAATGTCCCCAAGATAGCAGTGGCACAGCACAGAAACCATTGACTTGTGTAGGCAAGACAGAATAGCATGGCAAAGCTTCTGAATACATATTGCTTTAAAGGAGCGTGGCAAATACTAACACCACTATGCATTACCAGGACCTTGCTAAAATACTTTCACTCTATATATATTTTGTTTACAAATATATATGTAGCAAAAATTAACAATTAAAAACATCACAGTATGGAGAAGTCATGATATGGGCTAGAAGTTGAGATCAATATGGCAATAAGCATGAGGGATGATAACTGCAGTCTGATGTCTAAAATTATATGGCACAATTCTTTGTAAATGTAACTTTTGTTGCATGTGAACAGTTTCTGAAGTAAGAACTCAAAGGAATGTCTGGCTTAGGGTGAAATTACTTCTGAAGGTTAAGGACACCAGGCCATACACTCTTTCATAGTACATAGTGCACATGTGTTGCACTCAAGTGCACAGCTGGTGAATATGTGTGCTTGGATGTGTAAGGGTGACACTGGGGATCCAAAAATATACATTTTGTGATTTTCCATGTGTTCCTGGCAGAGGAGGTACCGCATAGGGGAAGCAACACCACATTCCTGGGTTCTGTTTCCAGGTTATGTTATAAATATTTACTGTAATACTGACAGATAATGTAGGCCACTGGATAAAAGCATCTGTCACTATGAATGCAATATTGCCAAAACTATTTTTTTTTCTGTTCACTGAGACAGCTACCAGTATGATGAACACACAGCAAGTGTCTATAGTACATTGGATTATATATGTGGTATCCTATATAGGTGAATGAGATTAAAGTGACTAAACAGGGCTGGCTTTTCCAAAAGCACCAGAACACAAAAGTGATCCTTGAATGGTAGGGAGAGTATCACTCTGAATATTCTCATTTAAGTCTTAGCACTATGAAGCTTTGAGGAAATAGGGTGTAGATTAAATATAAACCAATAATGGAAACAAAGGCTATGTTCATACAGCCTGTAAAAGTGACTCAAATCTTTTTCTTCATAAGTGACACAGAGGTGTTATCTGTGGGGCAGTGTGGGAAAAAAAGAAAAAAAAAAAAGATTGGAGTCATTTTTAGTTCTGATTCTGAACACTTTGGTTATGATCACACAGCAGGTAAAACTGGCCCAAATCCAGTTTTCAGATCAATTCTGTTTTTGTTGTTAGGCTGTTTAAAATATTTTTTCAATGTGACCTATATCCGATATTAGTCTAAATAGATCACACTCATAAACTGACCCACGTGCAATAGAGCAATGCTTTGCTCAACTAGAGGTAAACAAACAAACTGGGAGTAACTGCCACAAGTCTAAAGTTAATGCTCATGATAATCTGTAGTGAAGGCCTGCTGCAAATTTGAAAAAAAAAATATCTTGAGAGAAGGAGGCAAGAGACAGCCAAGACTTTAATGATAGGTCTCCATCTAGCTATGGCAGCTAATTTACATCAGTGTTTATGAAATATGTTACCATATCATCCCACCACTCCTCCCTCACTATTTTCATCAAACTTTACTCTGTTACTCTTGGAATTGAAAAGTTTGGAATTCCATGTTTTTTGCTATCCACACTATCATCCAAATTATCATGTCTAATCCTCTCCTCTCTTTCTGCTGAGGTATATTTACTCCTGGTGCCAAGTTGTTGCTGAACCTCAAGCCATCTCTGCTGCTGTGGCTCCTTCCATGTCCTGACGCCTTCCACTACTGTGGCTCCTCCCACTAGTTTGGCTCCTCCCAGGTCCTCCCCCACCAAGTCACTTCTCTGCCACCCTCATTCCCTCTCTTCACATACCAGGTGCACAGTCAGCTCAGAAGGCAGTAGGCTGACTGGGCAGCTGTTCATAGATCATTTCTGTGCCAAAAAGGTTGCGGATGTTATTCATCAACACAGATTAGACTTATATGAACCTGGAACCTCTGTTGCTTACTTGCTTACTATGTTTTGTTTTACTTATTTTGTTTTACTTATTTTGTATCTGTTGTGGTGTCCAATGTTGATCAGAGGACAGCGTGCTTCCCTTTTGAGTTTTGGTTCCAAGGTTTCTTCATTGAGCTCTTAGGGAGTTTTTTCCTTGCTACTGTCATCTTTGGCTTGCTCACTGGGTGCTTGGATTCTACATTCTACACAAATGCTGTGTGACAATGGCTGTTTAAAAACATTATAGAAATAAATATACACCTTTACCTGATATGTCAGCATTGCTTTTCATATACGGTACTGAAATCTGATACGTATCCAATATGTATCCTATACAGATATTTTGTCTGATACGTATCCATTATGTAAACTCAGTCTAAACAGCCAGCTTTTATGTGACTTTTTTTACAATCCAATTCAGCATTTGTCATAAATTCTTGCAACTGGAAAGGAAAGACAGTCCCGGCTCAGGTTTCACAACTCTATTCCTCTCCAGTGCGTTAGCTGCCATGACTCCACAGAAACACCTCGTTTGGAGCCTGCCTCCACTGCAGAATAACACGAGGTAGTGACACCATTGTTTATCTCTGAAGGAGTCTGTCACATCAAACATTGTTGTTTGGCAGGATACAGGACACCATGTAAAATTATTTTGGACAGCCTAACAAAAAAATGGACTTGGTCAGAAAATCAGGTTTGGGTCACTTTTACCTGTTGTGTGATGGAAGAATGTATTGTATGTCATGCCACTCAGTGAGGAGTTGCAGGTTCTCGTGTGAACTAAACCTCAGAGGCGGGGCTGCATGAGACCAGTGCTAACACTTTGTCACACTGACAGTAAACCCAGAGAAACAGTAAGAGATATCATAACCAAGAGGATCCATGGCAATGCGTGACCTACTATGCTCAAAGCAGAGCACACCAGCAGATTTCCTGAGAGACACACACACAGAGAGAGAGAGAGAGAGAGAGAGAGGGAGAGAGAGAGAGAGAGAGAGAGAGAGAATCAGACAAATAACAAACAGGCCTGCACAAAAACCACAGACTTACTTTCAAATATCTGCAGGTCTTAATGGATAAATTACTCTGTGTATTTGTTTGAGTATCTGAGTATGCATCATAAATTATTTGATTCTGTGCCCCACAGACATGCCAGTGTGATCATGTCGGCGCTCGCCTGCTCACTCACTTTGGTCGAAGGCCATGCTGTTCTCCTTCCAGGTGCTTCCCTGATAAACCCTGCACGTGTAGGTGAACGCTCGATCATCCGACATAGGCATCCAGGTGAGGCGGCAGGTGTTGGGGGGCACCAGCGTGACATTGGTCCTCCGCCGGGTCTCTATGGACGGGATGAGGTGCACGGGGCTGTTGGGATAGGTAGTGCCCATGAGACGACCATCCTGCTTGAACTCACAGAAGGGCCCCGGGATCTTGTCGGTGAGGGGAAATTCACAGTCCACACGCACATTCCTCTCCATGTAGGTGATGCAGGAGAAGATCTGAGGGCCCCTGGGGGTGTTCCACCACCATGAGTCGAAATTCAGGAAGCTAGGCTTATGGTAATTGGAAGTGGCAGTAGTTGTTCCGAGCATCCATAAAGACAGCACTAATGGCAGAAATACATAGCATATGTATAATTGGCCTTAGTTAATGACTAAGTTAATAAGTATGTATTAGTATTTATTATTATCAACGATCATTTTGCAACTTACATAGTGATACTAAAGACTAAGTTGGGTTTAACGTTTAAATGACTGTACATATTTACATAGGATACAGCCATTAGTTTGTCAGATTTATGTCAACAAATAAAATCTACTTCAGTATCTTTGGCCTGCCACAATGCAGACACTAGTAAAAATGATATAGAAAAGGGAGAACGAACACACACACACACACACACACACACACACACACACACACACACACACACACACACACACACCTATTCAAGATGGATGGATATTATAAATCGCACTGTTAGGTAATAACAACTTACCCCAAAAGACAGGACCAGCTAGTGAAGTGTGCAGCGTCATGGTCATCGGATTACCTCTGCACAACCGGGTATCCAGCGATGAGTAAACTCGCTGCAGCAATAATACAGTAATCCAATAGCTTGTTTATAAACTTAAATCTAAAATTTCAAAATGTGTTATATTTTGTCAAAGGTTAACTGCAAGCTAACATGCATGGGACAGCAAATACCTTTGGAATGACCTAACTGCATATTTCAAGGGTCCAAAGGCGACGCCCAAGTACGAGCACATATGAATAGACTGGATTAAATACTTTGGTTTACCTTACAGTTGAAGCGTCTATCCGTCTGTTACACCCCTGGGAGAGGGGACGATAAAATATATATTTTGAAGAAACCAATTAGTTCTACTTGCAGCTGCATTCCTTTTCGTATGACGTAAGCTCAGCGCGCCCTTCAGTACCCCATCGCTTAGTCCGAACCAATTGCACACAGATCACACTCAAGGACAGTCAACAACAGTAATAGCTCATATAGAGAAATACAGTGTCGAGCAACAATGGTAAAAGAGCAAGGGACGCCTCATCTCTTTTTCGCTTTCTCTCTCTTTTTAGTATATGACACGTCCAGTGCTGCGCGATTCAGGACGGCGCGAGCTTTTTAAAGTCCCTATCACCTTAAACCTGAGCGTATGATGCGCGTGATGCTGATGCTGATGCCGCAGTAGTCTAAAAGCGCACGTGCGCCCTAGACGCTACACGTTTTTATCGATGAAAAGCACACAGTGTACTAACAGCCGAATCGATTTGCGACACTTTTCTTATTGTTGACACCACATTTTAGTACGCGTTCCATTCGAGACACAAACCCACCCGCGACCCATTCTCGCTTTATTTACCATAAGATAGCGACATGACTGTCACATTTGTTTGCTGTAAAGTGAATGTAAAGAAACCATCACAGCGCCGTGCTGTTACAGTTTAATTCAAAATTGTTAATACGACTGAAAAGCTTTATTATGAGAGCAGGCCAGATGCAGCAGATTTTGTATTTTTCATCAAGCAAGCCTGTAAGGTTTTTTTACCAGCCGGGGGCGCTGCATAGCAATGAAAAAGCTAGTATCCACAGCTTTTCATTTTGGCCCCCTACAGGCGACTGTTTTAGAATTCTCTGATAATAAAATTCCAGTCTTTTTAATTAAGAATTACGATCATAGTATTAGTTATACAGTGCATTATTGCCCTGTAAGAACCGACGCCTGGGTTCATCTGTGCAATAAAAATAACAAGAAAAAAACAACAAATACTTTTTTATGGACAGCATTGTTTTATTATACACACAATTCCAGAATGAAAACGATACTACATCTTTCACAATATATGCATGCTAACATGTTGTGATGTATCATTTATAACGTATCATGTGTCCGTGGCCCCAGCTTAAGTGGTTTCAACATAGCATTAAATTGTAGCTACCAGAGATGTTATGATGAAGTGGTTTGCATGTTTTAGCTAAAGAATACTTTTTATTCATCCATCAATGTTGTTAGTTTTATTTCTACAGCACATAAAAACTGTATTGGACCAAAGTGCTTCACAAATAAAGATCTATTACAAAATGTATTTTACAGTGCTCTACAAATAAATAAGTAAATAAATAAATCACAACAATAACAAAAGTGACTAAACAACAGAATAAAATGCAGAATAATGAAGATGAAATAATGGATATGAAATAATTAATATGAAATACAATAAAATAAGAAAAAATAAACGAATTAGGATTCAAAATGGGGACTACATCATTTATACACATTTTTAAGATGAAGAGAGAAAGGTGATTTAGGGCAGGATCTAAATCTGTCCACTCTTTCTATAGATCAGGGGGGTATTCCAAGAAGCGGGTTAAGCGAGAAAACCGGGTAAGTTAACTCAGAGTTCACGGAAACTCGAGGTTTTCCGTTCCAGAAACCGAGCTTAGAGAGAACCTGAGTCAGTTACTATAGCAACTTATGCTCTGAAGATAACCTGCTCGCTGGCAGGTTAACTTGGACCTGAACCAGAGTTACAAACACGTCATCATGACGTGACCTTTCCTCGAGGATCATGTGGATATTGAAGCTCAGTTTATTCGCCGAGCTCTTCGTCGGGAACGCCTTATAAAACCCCGAATAGAGGCCTACTATCATTTTCGGATTATTTTTTAATGAACGTTATCGTTTTTCAGCACAATCCATTACTTACATCAATAACATTATTAAGCGTCAAATTTCAAATATTACACATCGCGGATCAGCCCTAAATTCTCTCCAGATTGTTATACATCGCTCTTCGTTTTTTTGCTAGTTGAAGTTTTCTTTATAGTGTAGGAGATGCGGAATCTGTCAGCAAAGCTACTGTATGTCGGTCTGTAAAGTATGTCTGGCATTAAAACGACTAGTGCCCAGTTTTGTGGTGTTTCCTGGGCATAAGCCAGCTATGGACATCAAAGAGGAATTCCACAGCATCGTAGGTTTGTCTTTAATTCACACGGACAATAAAGAAATTAAGCAAAGGAGAAGCAATATATAACGAACTTCATTCCATTTACATTTTAAGGATTCCCTAGAGTGATTGGCTGCATTGATGGAACCTACATACATGGCCGTGGTAGTGGGGGGAAAGTGGACCTGGCTACCCAGGGCCCGAGTAGAGAGAGGGGTCCACTTTGCTCATGTGCCTCATTTTCTGGCATTTATAGGGGCCCACTGACATTAAGAGTGTACAGGGCCCAGAATTAACTGCGTCCAGCAACGCAGCTCCCCTGCCTACATATGCTACCTATTACAGCACCATTAGAACATGAAGGCGATTACATAAACAGAAAATCCATCCATAGCATTAATGTACAGGTACTAACCTTTATAATCCTTAATGAATAATGTACTTATTTTTAATGGTAACAAAAATAACGTAGCTATTGTAACTGACCGTTCTCCCAATCATATGTGATGCTTCCCACCTCATCAGAAATGTTGAAGCCAGATGGCCAGGATCCGTGTATGATTCCACACTGTACAACAAATCTGAACAGAGTAGGCCTGTGGTAGTTTTGCTAGTTGTTCACATGCAGTGTAATAGTTAAATCATTGCAAACCCTAGTGCGATTATAGGACACTGACGGCCTCCTTCATGGAGACAGAGGGTATCCCTGCCTGTCCTATACCTTATGACTCCCTATTCAGATCCTGCACCTGGACCACAGTCCCGCTACAATCAGGCCCACAGCAAAACCAGTGCAAGAATTGAAATGACCCTAGGAATCCTCAAGGCCAGGTTCCAGTGCCTGAAGGGGCTCAGAGTAACCCTTGATAGGGCGTGCCACATAATAATAGCATATGTGGTATTACACAACATTGCCTACCATCTCTGACATGCCCATAGATGAGGAACCTTACATGCATGTGGGTGACAACAGAGATGGTGGAGTTGTCAGAGACTCCATCTGCAATCACTGCTTTCCACATTAAATCATGCTCCACCACCCCACCATCCACCCTGTAACCTTTTAATATACATTACAGTCAAATTCACTGTTATGTTTCATTATTTCATTTTTCCTGTAAATAAATATATTTTAGAATATATTTTAAGAATAAGATATAGTTATGTACAGCCATATCACTTTGTACTATATTCTTATACTTCATTTTTATCTGATGCCATGTGTGTTTCACACCACTCAGATTAGACCTGGAATTAGTAAGTGTTCAATTAAAAATATATTTAAAAACTCAATACAGTATTATAAATATGGAGAATATAATAATATAATCGCGCCCTTCTGCTAAATATAAAAATATAATTTTCACTCACTCCAATTTTTTTGACATGCGCAGTCTCTAGCAGCTACCGCAGTATTACATTTACGTTTAATAATATCTAAATATTTTGCATACACAGTCATTAATACTTCAAGCTACAGTGGTGTGAAATACGATGCTCGGCTGATTTTCGCGTTTAAGTCCATGATAAATTCTATTTATCTGCGTTCCATTAAGAATGCCTTTTATAGTTACGCGTGAACGCGCTTCTGTCTGTGTCAACCTACTCAGAGTTGAGCGACCCTGATTACTTTAACTCCGATCAGACGTTTTGGAACCGAAAACTCTGAGTATGTCAGATCGGGGTAAGACAACTCAGAGTTCAGGGTTAAGTTTAGAGTTTGTTAAACCCGCTTTCTGGAATACCCCCCAGACCACTAGAGGCAGACTGTTTCACAGCTTTGGGACAGTGACTTTAGCTGCACAAGTACCCTAGTTTGGAAGCAATAGCATGGGACCCGGGGGTATTCCACGAAGCGAGCTAACTCGGTAACTGTGCGTTCACACCGAAAGCGATAAAATCGCTCTCCGTCGCCGAGTCGCCAGCATCGCGTCGCGTTGGGGCGTGTCCAACATCACGCCTGCATGCAGCACGTGACAGATATGCAAATCATGTTTTTAAAGCAGGACGCAGTATTTATTTTAATCTATTGATTACAGGGGGTGTTCCAGAAAGCGGGTTAAGTGACTAACTCAGGGTTTGTTAACTCTGAGTTCACTAAAACCCGGAGTTTCCTGTTCCAGAAAGCGGGTTAAAACAAACTCTATGTCAGTTGCTATTGCAACTTACGCTCTGAACCTAACCTGCTCGCTGGCAGGTTAACTTGGACCTGACCCAGAGTTACAAACACGTCATCATGACGTGTCCTTTCCTCGAAGATCATGTGGATATTGAAACTCAGTTTATTCGCTGAGTTCTTCGTCGGGAACGCCTTGTAAAACCCCGAATAGACATAGGCCTACTATCATTTTCGGATTATTTTTTTAATGAACGTTATCGTTTTCAGCACAATCCATTACTTACATCAATAACTTTATTATTATAATAACATTTCAAATATTACACATCGCGGATCAGCCCTAAATTCTCTCCAGATTGTTATATATCGGTCTTCGTTTTTTGCTAGTGGAAGTTTTCTTTATAGTGTAGGAGATGCGGAATCTGTCAGCAAAGCTATGTCGGTCTGTCCGAAAACTACGTCCGGCATTAAAATGACTAGTGCCCGGTTTTGTGGTGTTTCCTGGGCTTAAGCCAGTTATGGACATCAAAGAGGAATTCCACAGCATCATTGGTTTGTCTTTAATTCACACGGACAATAAAGAAATTAAGCAAAGGAGAAGCAATATATAACGAACTTCATTCCATTTACATTTTAAGGATTTCCTAGAGTGATTGGCTGTATTGATGGAACCTATGCTACCTATTTCAGCACCATTAGAACATGAAAATTCATCCATAGCATTAATGTACAGGTACTAACCTTTATCATCCTTAATGAATACTTATCTTTAATGGTAACAAAAATAACGTAGCTATTGTAACTGACCGTTCTTCCCATTAAGATCATATGTGATGCTTCCCACCTCATCACAAATGTTGAAGCCAGATGGCCAGGATCCATGTATGATTCCACACTGTACAACAAATCTGAACAGAGTAGGCCTGCGGTAGTTTTGCTAGTTGTTCACATGCAGTGTAATAATTAAATCATTGCAAACCCTAGTGTGATTATAGGACATGACGGCCTCCTTCATGAAGACAGAGGGTATCACTACCTGTCCTATAGGCCTACCTTATGACTCCCTATTCAGATCCTGCACCTGGACCACAGTCCCGCTACAATCAGGCCCACAGCAAAACCAGGGCAAGAACTTAAATGACCCTAGGAATCCTCAAGGCCAGGTTCCAGTGCCTGAAGGGGCTCAGAGTAACCCCTGATAGGGCGTGCCACATAATAATGGCATATGTGGTATTACACAACATTGCAACCATCCAGGAAGAGCGACAGCCTACCATCTCTGACATGCCCACAGACGAGGAACCTTACATGCACGTGGGTGACAACAGAGATTGTGGAGTTGTCAGAGACTCCATCTGCAATCACTGCTTTCCACATTAAATCATGCACCACCACCCACCCCACCATCCACCCTGTAACCTTTTAATATACATTACAGTCAAATTCACTGTTATGTTTCATTATTTCATTTTTCCTGTAAATAAATATATTTTATATTTTAAGAATAAGATATAGTTATGTACAGCCATACCTTTGTACAATATTCTTATACTTCATTTTTATCTGATGCCATGTGTGTTTCACACCACTCAGATTAGACCTGGAATTAGTAAGTGTTCAATAAAAAAATATTTAAAAACTTAATACAGTATTATAAAGTTGGAGAAAATAATAATATAATTGCACCCTTCTGCTAAATATAAAAATATCATTTTCACTCACGCATTAACTCTGTTGGCAATTATTTGACATGCTGACTGCCTTTCTCTAGCAGCTACCGCAGTATTACATTTACGTTTAATAATATCTAAATATTCTGCATACGCAGTCATTAATACTTTAAGCTACAGTGGTGTGAAATACGATGCTCGGCTGATTTTCGCGTTTAAGTCCATGATAAATCCTATTTATCTGCGTTCCATTAAGAATGCCTTTTATAGTTACGCGTGAACACGCTTCTGTCTGGGTCAACCTACTCAGAGTTGAGCGACCCTGATTACTTTAACTCCGATCCGCCGTTTTGGAACCGAAAACTCTGAGTATGTCAGATCGGGGTAAGACAACTCAGAGTTCAGGGTTAAGTTTAGAGTTTGTTAACCCCGCTTTCTGGAATACCCCCCAGGACACACGATTATAAAGGAGTGCGTGTATAAAACATAGTGTGTGTATAAAACACATATAGTATATAAACCTAAAATGTTTATGTATTTTTTTACTTTTTACCCCAGACCCGAAGATCAAACAGGAATTTAAAAAATCATAACCAATAATCGGGTATACGCTAATTTATTGCAGAATTTTTTTAACAAATGAACAGTATTCCCTCCAAAAATAAACATTTTGTACTGTAAATAAACAGGGACACATCGTAAAGTGCGGGACATCCAGAGACAGCCACTATTAATCTCTCCTCCATTTTGCAATCGGAACAAATAATCAGTAGGAACCAAAGTCAGAGGTGCGGTTTCGGAGGAGGGTGCAAACATACTTTCTGATTGGTAGTCGCCGCCGCGCGTCACTGCTCATTTGCATAAAGTTGAGCCGAGCTGAACTTGATCGCGTCGCTCAGATCGCTCACTTCGCGTCGCGCCGCGCCGCGCCGCGTCGCGTCGCTGGGTGTCGCTCACTCTCATTGAAAATGAATGACTTCCGGTCGCCGTGTCGCTCTCGTCGCTTTCGGTGTGAACGCACAGTAAAGCCTGGTTTATACTTTCGCGAGTGACTGTAGCGCGCGGCTCCGCCCACCTCGCGCGACCCTGCGCGAGCGGTGTAGGCGTTTATACTTTCGCGAACGTCGCGAGCGTCGCTGCAGTGTTCTCCGAAACGATAGGTGGCGATAGGTGGCAGTGGAGAATAAAAAACCCCTGCAAAACCGGGGAAAGAACATTTTTACTTGACCAGAGACCGTATATATACACATCAGGCATCAAACGTAAATATGGTTTTGCAGTGTTGTCCGAAACGATACGTTAACAAATACGAGCCTCTTGTAATTCCAGGGCGAAACATGAGAGAACGTGAAGACGTTAGACGTCTGGGCGTTTTGAAAATAAACAACCATTAAATAATGTGATAAAAAAGCGAATTATTTCGATTCATTTCGAGTATATGTATAAATATTTAACTTAATTAAGTTTAACGTGCTGGGAAATATTGAAATGGACCTTTAAAGTGACGTACAAGTGCTTTAATTCCACCTTGTATAGGTGTATGAACCCGGCAAACATGACTTTGTCCATCGCGCTGAAGCGCGGCGCGCGCGCGAAGTTACAAAATTCGGGAGGTGCACGACCTCGCGCCGCGACAGCGCGCGAGGCCCTCGCGCACGGGCGGAGCCACCGCGATTACGTCATTTTCGCCGCGCGGACCCTCGCGCCGCTCGCGGCGCGTCGAGTATAAACCAGGCTTAAGCCGGGCTTTTTAAGACAAGCCTGGCTCATTTTGCTCAAATTCGGTTCCACGAAAGAGGCTAGACTTGAGCCACGCTCAGTTACTACAGCAACATATACGTTTGAACTAACCTGCTCCGTACCAGGCTAGAGTTGAGCTTAGCGGGACCGCTTCTATTGGCTGAGCAGCGTGATGTCAGTCTCGCGATCCGGGAAACTGAATTGAGGAACAAGGTTCCGCTGCAATCCTATCCATTAGCTGTGGATGTAGCATATCATATCATATCTTTATACATTTAATGGAGTACTGTAATTATTCGTTTGGAATGATTGCAGGTTATTATTATCAAAATTTAATAATTATATTTCCAAATGCAATTTATATTTTGATCTTAAGAGTACATATTGTTAATCAGTGAGGTTTCTGCACATTTTAATGTATTGGTTTAATCTTCACAAATCCAGGTCAGTGTAAAATGGAATACAGTGTCTAATCGCAGTTATGGTGCAGAAACATACATTAGCATAAACTCTATATCACAAAAAATACAATTCTTTGTACCTGAGTATTAATAATTATTAATACTGAGTAATTTAGGTGAAGATACTTTTAGGTATATATTTATCCCCATACTTCCTCTTTTGTGTTCAAATTACAAGCAAATCATATCACTCTGCAATTTACATATGTTCAGTATAAATAATGTAAATGTGTGGTTAACTTAATGGTGCAAAAAGGAAATGGACACAGACAACTACCTTACCAAGATTTTCATACAGGTGATACAAATAATCCAAAATGTATACTATAAAAGAACAGCTAACAGTGAAGGCTGATTGACCATGGCATGCCCATTTGTAGAAAATCCAGTAGATGAGGGAGCGTGTATAGTGCACAGAGCATTCATGCTACCAGCTCCAAGGTCATTCCAGGACAGGACAGATCCACTTGGCTTTCCAGATTACTACTTATTTGAGCACTACAGGTTCAGAAGACACAGTATTATATATCTTTGTAAATTACTGGGGCCATATATTGAGAAGACCACTAGACGTAGTAAAGCTCTTACCAAACCCCAAACGGTCTGTATCACTTTGCGCTTCTTTGCCAGTTGTACATTTCTGTACAGCGTTGGGGATGCATAAAATCTGCCACGAAATTCGAAAGGTTTACCTTGCGCTTAAGCGTTTCCTTAATATATTCATCAAATTCCCTGGTCACAGAGGCATCCTTCCCATCCTTTTCAGAACAGCTGGCATGTATTCATGAGAAGTAGTGTTGGTTTGATCAGTAATTTGGAGTTAAATGTATATGACTTTAACAGACACTCTTATCCAGAGCACTTACCGAAGTGCTTTGTATTCATCTTAATCAACTATTTCATGCTAAAATTCATTCAATTCAAAAAGCATTGAATTCTCTAGGATTTCCAAATGTCATTGGTGCTATAGACTGTACTCACATCTGGATAAAGGCTCCATCTGTACCCATGGAGGCAGACTATGTGAACAAAAAATTGTTTCACAGCATCAATATACAGGTACATGCAAGTTTTGCCTACCCAACAGAAAATGTAAAGCATGTCAGTTCATGGGTTTGAACAACTTTCACCCTTTGTCACTTTTGCCATTGTTCTAAATGGTTTGCACCAGCCAATTTCTATTCTCCAACATTGAGGCAAAATGGCCCGGCTCCGTGCACGATTCCAGGATATTTCGTGCCTCCTCACTGGCACAGAGGTTTGCCCAAAGTAAGAACACTCCAACCACACAAAATAGTGCAGATTTGGCCTCAGTGTTTAACTCTACTCCTTATAATCGTAGGTGCTTTTCCTGGCTTACTGCTTGGGGATAGGGGTTACCCCTGCCAACCTTTTCTCCTTACCCCATATGCAGACCCTACAACAGATGCAGAGAGGAGGTTCAATCGTGCACATTCAAAGACAAGGGCATGCATTGAGATGGCATTTGGACAGTTAAAGAGCAGATTTAACTGCTTGCGCCATCTCAGAGTCACCCCTGAGAGAGCCTGTGATATTGTAGCACCCTGTGCAGTTTTGCACAATGTGGCAATACTGCAAAAAGAAGAAATGCCAAGAGTGCAGTTGGAGCAATGGGAAGACGACATTTTAATTGCAGACCACATGGATGGTAGAGCTGTGAGGGACATGTATGCAAACACTTACTTTAGTTAAGGGAATATTTTGTTTGCATTTGTTCATTAACACTATTAACATAAAACAAGACACCTTTTTTTTGGAAAGAGAAATTTATTAATTGTCTTGCTGAGCCTGTGGACAGAAGAAACTTTGATTTACTTATCTTGCAAAAACAAGCATATTAAAGTGAGACCTTTTTGCAAATACCTACTCCATTTTCTTTATTTCAAGCTCCAACTTCCGTATTTTTAGTTTTTTGTATTGCAGATCTGCTTTTTTACATTCTATATCTTGGAGCAAGTACCTTTTGTAGATCTCACTAATCTCAGATTCCTTTAAGACTGAAGTATAGTCAAGATTGAGAAGTATTTATTCATGTTGAACTGCATAACTACTACTCACTGTCACGTTGTGGGGGGGGGGCCCTACCGGTCGCCCCCGGTTACAGCGGCAGCGGTCCTGTTTTTGGTCACGTGATGTTCGTCCCTCAGGTGGGCGGGACCCGTGATCCGTCTCACCTGAGGGTCGTTTGTTCGTCTATATATGTCTTGTCTTTGTACCAGTTGACTGCTTGTTATCATTTCCTTCATTCGGAACAATGCACGGGTTTTTGGTTTGCACACTTTAAACCATCCTATTTCCCTGAGACTTGGCGTGATCGCTTCCTTTTTAAATTGCTCACC
The DNA here is from genome assembly GCF_052324685.1 of Brachyhypopomus gauderio. NCBI lineage: Eukaryota > Metazoa > Chordata > Actinopteri > Gymnotiformes > Hypopomidae > Brachyhypopomus > Brachyhypopomus gauderio. The sequence goes on from NC_135217.1 coordinate 13,155,395, forward strand.
CTGCCCGTCACACTCACGTGTCCTCTTGCAGAGGTGTGAGCTCTGGACATGGAGGCCTGAGGGTCTTCTCTCTGTTCTTCCATTTCCTTTAAATACAACACAAATCGTGAGATCACACAGCACATTAACAGACAGATACATAGACACACACGCCTTACAGAACAGGCAGACACTGTGTCCTTTCTGAACAGGCAGACACTGTCCTCATCCTTCTGTACCATCCTGGATGATCTGGCAATCTCCCCCTGCAAACAACAATTTAAGACACATAAATGTTAACGATCCTCAGGGTTCAGTCATAAGAAATAGGCTGGTTTATGGTATGCACATCATTGTCAAATACAGGAGGGTCCAAAAGAGTCAGCACGCCCCCCACCACTGTACAATTTTAGTCATCAAGAATACAATAATACTATGATGTAGCCTGTAAGAACAAAAATGTAAAATCTGAGAAACACCTGAACCTACCTTTAACATAAGGCTCTGTATCATGAGGACAGACATGATCAGATGATGTTCCTCCTTCGATTCCCACACTGATCAATCAATCAATCAAATTTTATTTATATAGCGCTTTTTACAACAGTTGTTGTCACAAAGCAGCTTTACAAGTGCCGAGTCCTAGCCCCCAGTGAGCAAGCCAAAGGCGACAGTGGCAAGGAAAAACTCCCTAGTTTTTTGCATGAGGAAGAAACCTTGAGAGGAACCAAGACTCAGGGGGGGAACCCATCCTCCTCTGGCCGACACCGGTCACCATGACAACAACAACAATATAGACAGAATGTAGACAGAATGTAAAAGATGCAATAATGTCAATTTAGACCGAAAAATATGTAATAATGTCCATCATGGTGTAGGCATCCGGTTAGGCAGGAGGTGGCCGGCCAGGATGGATCGCTTGTCTCTCCTCATCTCATTATTCCTCAAGCAGGCGGGCAGCCATGTGGAGAAATGAAACAGGGAAAATTAGCTCTGTATGAGGACATATACAGGACAGGTAAAATTATAAACATTTCTGGAGTGTGGCAGCAACTCCGGCACTAAGTTAAATTATTACAGCCTAGCTAAAAAAAGGCAGAACCAGAAGGTAACATAGGCTTGGGGGCATTCTGAGACAATGGCATCCGTCCACTGCACTGTCAACAAACTTGAGTGACCACGAGCAGTGACAGGATGACAGCACCAGTACCCCAGTCTACCATAAAACCCTTCGTCTATGAACCCCTGGATCTGTACCTTTATCTAAGGGGGATATTAATTATCAAACGCTAGACTAAATAAGTGGGTTTTCAACCTAGATTTAAAGATTGTGACTGTGTCAGAGTCCCGGACACATTTAGGAAGATTATTCCAAAGCTGGGGGGCCTTATAAGAAAAGGCTCTTTCCCCTGCTGTTACCTTGTTAATTTGTGGAACTAATAACAGACCAGCACCCTGTGATCTTAGTTGACGTGGGGGTTCATAGTAGGAAATAAGTTCCTGGAGGTATTCAGGAGCAAGCCCGTGTAGTGCTTTATATGCTAATAATAGAATTTTAAAATCAATACAAAATTTAACTGGGAGCCAATGCAGGGCTGATAGGACTGGTCTAATATGCTGAAATTTTCTAGTTCTGGTCAGAACTCTAGCTGCGGCATTTTGAACTACTTGAAGTTTATTTAGATTCCTATTTGAACATCCTGACAGTAGTGAATTGCAGTAGTCTAGTCTAGAGCTAACAAATGCGTGCACCAATTTTTCTGCATCATCCTGTGATAATGCATTTCTTAATTTGGCAATGTTGCGGAGATGTAGAAAAGCTATCCTAGTAGTATTATCTATATATTTATCAAATGATAGGTCAGAGTCGAGTATGATGCCTAGGTTTTTGGCTACTGTGCCAGGTGTAATGGGATAGTCTGCAAGATTAAGCATTAAATTTGGAATTTTCTGTCTTGCGGCCTTAGGGCCCACAAGGAGAACTTCTGTTTTGTCCTCATTTAATTGTAGGAAGTTTAGAGACATCCAGCATTTAATATCTCTTACACAGGCCTCAATTTTTCCTAAACTGAGTTTGTCATCGGGTTTGGCTGATATGTAAAGTTGAGTGTCATCCGCATAGCAGTGAAAATTGACACCATGTTTGTTTATAACTGTGCCCAATGGTAGCATATATAATGTAAATAATAGTGGTCCTAAGATGGAGCCTTGCGGGACCCCATATTTAACCATTGTACGTTTGGATGAAATATTATTGAGCTCTACAAACTGATAGCGATTTGTTAAGTAAGACTGAAACCATGAAAGGGCTGTGCCTGAGACTCCAACCCAGCGTTCTAACCTTTCTAGCAAGATCCTATGATCAATTGTGTCGAAAGCTGCACTAAGATCAAGAAGCACTAACAGTGATACATAGCCTTGATCTGATGCAAGGAGGAGATCATTTGTTACTTTAACTAATGCTGTTTCAGTACTGTGATGGGGCCTAAAACCAGATTGGAACTTTTCAAATGTGTTATTCCTATGCAGATATAGGCATAATTGCTGGGCAACAGCTTTTTCTATGATCTTAGATATAAATGATGTGTTTGAAATGGGTCTATAATTAGATAGCACAGTCGGATCAAGATTTGGTTTCTTGATCAGAGGTTTGATAATTGCTAATTTACATGATTTGGGCATGTGACCTATTGTAATGGATGAGTTAACTATAGTTAGAAGAGGTTCAGTTACAGCTGGTAATACCTCTTTTAATAACTTTGAGGGAACCGAGTCTAATGTGCAGGTAGTACAATTTAAGGAAGAAATTATTTTCTCTAATTCTGATTTTGGGAGTGGATGAAAAGCATCAAGTTTTTCTCCCGGTATGTAATTTAAATCAATATCAACCAAACCAGATGACATACCAGTTGTATTGCTAATAAAGGGTTTTATATTTTGTCTAATATTCTCTATTTTATTATCAAAGAAATCTATAAATACATTACTAGTGAGGTTTACTGGAATCTGAGGTTCTGTGCCTGCTTGATTTTTTGTAAGTTTAGAAATAGTATTAAAAAGAAATCTAGGATTGTTTTTATTTTTCTCTATCAGTGAGGCTAAGTATGCTGAGCGTGCTTTAGTGAGTGCCCGTTTGTAGTCAATAATGCTATCCTTCCAGGCACAGTGGAATACTTCCAATTTAGTAGATCGCCATTTCCGCTCTAATTTATGTGCTATTTGTTTTAAGTTTCTAGTTTGGTCGGTGTACCATGGGGCGAGCTTTTTGGATCTAGCTTTTTTATATTTTAGTGGAGCTACTATATCTAGAGCTGATCTGCAGGTATTCTCTAAGTAGTCGGTTAGACTATCTAACTCTCCTGGATCGGATGGCGAGTGGGCTAAAGCAGTTAAGTCAGGGAGGGTTTCAATAAACCGTGCTGCTGTTGATGAATTTATTGAGCGCTTTATACACTGCCGAGGAGACGGGCGGGTATTTATGTTAAGGTGAAAATCGAATTTTACTAAATAATGATCGGAGATTGCTACGGTTTGCGGGAGTATGTTTATATTATCTACGTCGATACCCAGCGTTAATATTAGATCTAGGGTATGATTTCGATAATGTGTAGGTCCTACTACGTTTTGTTTAATGCCGACAGAGTTCAATATAGAAGTAAAAGCCCTTGTCAGTGGATCCTCCGCATTATCAAAGTGTATGTTAAAGTCTCCTACCATTATTATTTTGTCACTACATACTGCTAAATTTGCTGCAAAATCGGTGAAATCGTTTAAGAAATCTGAGTAAGGCCCTGGTGGTCTGTATACATTAGTTAGGGAGAATGTACTTTTATTTTCCGATGGACTAATAACATTAATAGACTGCATCTCAAATGAGTTTGAGATATCTAAGTATTTCTGATGAATTTCTAAACAATCACGATAGATTATACATATTCCACCTCCTCTGCCTGACAGTCTAGGTCTATGTATATAACTATATCCCACAGGAGTGGCTTCGTTTAGAGTTAAATAATCACCAGATTGAACCCACGTTTCAGTTAGACAAAGAATATCAATTTTCTGGTCTGTTATAAGTTCATTTACAAAAACTGCTTTTGAGTTGAGCGATCGAATATTGATTAATCCAATTTTCAGATCGGTCATATAGGTTGTAATAATTTGATGTGAAGTCTGAATATTAGTTAAAAACTTCGGGCGGACTATTTTCTTATGATTTAGTTTAACCCGGGGCACAGACACAGTCTCAATCCTAAGGGAACTTGGTGACGCCTCTAAGCAGCTCGCAGACAGGTTTAACCCGTTAGTCTGCGGCCTGGTCGCGACCCTGGACAGTCAGCAGCTCCTAGTGCTACTCTGCCGACTAGCTAACAGGCTATGGGCTATGCTGCAAGATAACAGGGCAGCGCCATCCCGGGTGGGGTGGACACCGTCCCTGCCTAAAAGACCAGGCTTGCCCTCGAACTCTTCCCAATTATTAATAAAGCCCACTTGATTTTCTGAACACCACTTGGACATCCAGCGGTTTAGCGACGTGAGCCTGCTGTACTGCTCATCACCGCGCCGCATTGGGATGGGGCCAGAGCAGATTACGGCATCGGACATCGTCTGGGCTAATTTAACCACCTCTTTAACATTAGCCTTAGTCACCTCTGACTGCCGCAGACGTATATCGTTGGCCCCTACATGAATCACTATCCTAGAAAACCTCCTATGAGCTAACAATCTAAGGTTGCCACTAATGTCCGGCGCTCTGGCTCCCGGTAAACAGCTGACTGTAACCGCTGGTGCCCCTACAGCTACAGCTACTTTCACGTGTCGGACTATAGAGTCTCCTATGACCAGAGTCTCCTCAGCGGGTGTAACACTGAGCGGGGCAAACCTGTTGGACACGTGAACCGGGGAGTGGTGCTCTGGTGGGCTAGCGCTGGCGTTAGCGGTAGCTGCAGCCCTCGCTCTCCGACTACGCCGCCGAGACGTCACCCATTCGCCCCGCTGTGAGGGCTCTATCGCCGGAGTCGCGGAGGCGCTAGTTCTCCCTGGCGCGTCCACACCTACTACAGACCCTGTCTCTCTATCCCTCAATAATGAGTGGACGCGTCGCTCTAAACTTTCCACTTTCGCCACGAGAGAATTTACTAGTTTGCACCTCTGACAAATACTATCACTATTACTATCAGTGGCGAAAGGGTCTAGACTAAACATGCCACACTCCGAACACGGGAACAAACCAACACCAGCCATGAATAAATCAAAACACTTACCGTGTCTAGCCGATATATAAACTTACGCTAGCTGATTTGTGAAGGCAGAAAGTTGGGGTGTCCGCTGTTTTACTCTAAAGCAAGGTCTTCTGCAGGAGTGAGGGCTGCTACAGGATGCCCACCACCAGTAGCAGCAGTAGCAGTTTTTTTTCTGGTTGCTAAAATATTTTATACAGTTATTTAATATGGTGTTTTACCTTTTCCTGCACATTGGACTACTCAACTGTACTTATCATTCTGGAGTATATTTTTACATTTCCCTTGACCTGCTGCCACGTTCTCTTAACCCTGCTCATGTTACTTCTAAATCAGGAAATTATTAATTTACTATAACACTTTTTAAATGCCAATGAATGGATAAACTTCCCACCTCTGATACTCAGTAGAGCAAGTGCTACCAGTGTCACTATGTTTACAGTTGTTTGCCAAATAAATGATTAGTTAGAATCAGAAACTGATCAACACTGAACAGGGTGACTACTGTTATACTGTTGACTACCACCTTGACTACTATGTACTGTATATTACAGGATATATACTATTGCAAGACATGTATTACTTTTATTGCAAAATCCCCAGTACTTAGCTAAATTAAACATGTTAAAATATTATACAGTAATCATAGTCCAGTAAAAGTACACACACACACACACACACACACACATTCTAGCATACTCCATAGGATAGTTTCATTCAATAATGTGACGTTTGCAGTGGATATAAATCCGTGTTGCATAGCATGATGAATTGTGAATTGTGCTGCGAGTTTGTGAAGTTCAGTCTGTTGCAGCACCTCCAGGAGCCTACCGTTTAAAAACCCCTCGTTTATACTTGGAGTCATTTCTTTTGCGTCACTTCCTGGATAAGCAGGCAGCCTGATTCGATACTGTCAACTGTACTGCAACAACAACAACAACGAGAGCGATTTGGAGAACGTTTGTTATTGGTAAGAACACCAAACAAGGTTGTTAAATATCATTTCAAGATGTGCATTTATTTCAATTTCTGACATCAGTTCGCGGTGGTAAGTGCGCTGTTCAAAATAAATGAGGTTGTTGTCACTTATGGTTTATTTATTTTATTTAGCCAATGTTATATTTTAATCGTCAATATAATAATATTTGCCTGTCATTACTAAACGTAAATCAAATTCGACTTTGCTTGCTGTATGTGTTTGATAACATTTAAACTGACATATTTAAAACGCTTTTTTTGCGATTCTACGGTCTGATGCTTGCTTCCTGTGCAAGGTTGGCAAAATAAACAACTGCACGAGCGCTTGAACAACTACACGAGCGCTTATTGGCTCATCTAGGCGACGCGTGTTATGGACTACAAGGTCTACATCATGGCTTAATTTTTAATGCAATATAAAGTAATTCCACCTTTAATTTTGTTATAAAACCACTTTTACCCTGCACGGAGTACGCTACTTCAACTTGTTTTAAGTTAGTTAGCTTCGATAGTTATGCTAACTCTTTAAAGCAGCTCTACTGTAGTGTTTGCTTTAAACGGGAAAACAAAAAACCTTCACTGCAAGCCAGTGTACTCAGTTAGCTGGGTTAGCTAACTAGCTAGCTAATATGTCAATGTCAGTAACATCGTTACTGTAACCCTAGATACATTTTAAAATACACTGCAAACGATATCGAATGGTTCTACATTCAAAACAAACGTTGCCATGGCACCACGGCATTTAAAATTCAACATGTTGGTGCACATTCCGCAGCTGTTCCCCAGGCGTGCAAATGTGCGCTGATCCCTCGACGAGTATTTAAAATTACATTCTACAACTTCGGTTAACTTTTGCCTTTTGAGTAAAGAAAATAATCACTTTGCGTTTGTAAACGTTTAAACTATTTAAACAGAAGTGATTTAGTTACTTGCGTCACACCAATGTTTAAAGTTTACAGTGTCATTTTACATTTATATTTACATTTAAATTTTGTTCCAATGATCTACCCACTGCACTACCCATGATCTCTTACATTGGCTCCACGACACGTCCACTCAGTTTCCCCACTGAGTGCCTTTCCCCACTTAAAGCGCCTCATCACTATCAGAAAGAGATTTAGAGGTCCTTCTAAATTGTTTTATTTGTTCATTCGGTCAAGATGCCCACAGAAAAAGCACCAAATATCTGATATCCACTCTCATCACCTTAAAGCGTTCTGGGAAACAAGACAATCAGTTTATATAAATATAGCCTATTATGCACATCTCTGGCAATGTCAAAATTCAGTTATAACTGAGCATATGCCTTTTAGCTAAATGAGCGATGTTATTGCATGTCGTGGATGGCAGCATATGGGCATCAGTGAAATGCGTTGCAGGTTCTGATTACAGGGACAGCACTTTTCTTCCCGCTGCTAATGTTACCTCGTTGTGTTGATGTCACAGGAGGCGAGATGGTTGTTCTCTGACAGGGTCTGTGTGACGTGCTCAGCTCTTCTGTTTTATCCCTTGCTCCCCTCTTTTTTGTTTTAACACCACCCCCTCATATACTCCCACCACCCCCACCACCACCACCTTTCCTGTTTGTGAGCGCAGGGTTGTGTGGACCCAGGGTTGTGTGGATCCCCTAGACCCACAAGGCCTCCTGGTTCTGAATCAGGCTTTGACCCAGGTCGCATGTACGAGCTCCCTCACAGCCTGGACGACTGGAGACTCAGGTAAGGCCCTCTGCAATCGTTTGGTATACATAACCAGGCTGCTGCACAACATCTGACTGTAAGGTAATGTTAACAGAGTTCAGGAACTTCGTTCCAGACTGTATTTAATTGATTTTGCATGATAGAACAGGTTTGCATAAGTGCTTTGGATTGTAATTTTTTTTGTGCTTGTGTATTCTGTTTATAATTTCATCCATCCATTCACACTGTGGGAATGGGTCTTTAAAGCCACACCTGCCTTTTGTAGTGTCTCTCTATTCCGGGACCTACTGCTGACCTTTGCCACCTTGTGATAAGGAGGACTCTAGTAATAGACTCAGTGTCCTAAAATATCTTTCACTCTCAAAATGTCTAGCAGCTCGCTGGGAAATACCCAGCAGTGCACTGAAATGCACTCAACTCAGCCACAGTTCACGGCTGTTGCAATTTGTTGCTTTGCACTGTCCTTGTCCAGTTGTGAGAGTGGTGGAGAGGAGGGGAAAGGATGGAGGCAGAAGAGGACGGAGGACGCACTCTGGTGCAGGTCATCAGTGAGAAGTACAGTCCGGATAACTTCCCATACTGCCGCGGGCCTGGCGCTGGCGTGGTGATCCGCACCAGCCCTCAGGGGTCGCCAGTTAAAGGTGAGAGGGTACCTGCTGGCATTTCCTACTTATTTATGCTCATGAAATCTTTATTTGTTCAATTCTTTATTTATTAAATGATTCTTCAAGTGTTCAAGTACAGATATTACATCCTGGCTACATTATGTCAAAGGGATGTTATGTTAAATGGCAAGATGTTAGTCTGGTTTAAATAAATACTGGCATTATTTCCATGCCGTCTGACTCAGGGTCAGGTAAAGTGACCAGGAGCACTGCGAGCTTCTACAAGCACATGGCATGTGTGCCATTCTGAAGCTTATCATGTGTGACAGTGGTGCTGAGAAGTTCAACTTCATTCGCTGTTCGTTTGTGCATGTTAGATCGCTTGAATCTTCCCAGTGTGCTGGTTTTGGATGGCTGCGGTATCAGCCATGCTGGGGACGAGGAGGAGGTGGCAACATTCTGTGCCCACGTGGTGGAGCTGGACCTCTCCCACAACCAGTTCAGAGACTGGGGAGAGGTGAGGGACAGTGCGTGATGTGTGTGTGGGGGGGTGTGGGGTAGTTGGTGTGAAAGTGTGCCTGGTTGCCTATGATAAGACTTTGTGCACTCTATGTGCTATTTTCTGGAGTTAATAATAGTACCAAGATGTACCACCCTCTGGGAAGACTAAAATTACTGCCAGAAGAATTGCCACTGGGGGGAGCTGTCTTGTATCAGGTGGCTGCACTGTACAAAGATGCCTTTTTAATGAGATGTGAAACCTATGATGGAGGTCTCTATCATTAAAATCTTGAAACATTTCTGTCATTGTGGAATTCCCTTCATGTCTATTGATGAGTTTCTAATATGTTCCCCTCTCTGAAGTGTCTCTTTACCTCTTTACATTACATATCAAATGGAAAGCATTGCTGTAAGTTTAAATGCATTTAATTGCATTTCAAACAATAAAATCACCTTAGTGCGTATTATGCTCGCTAACACTTGATTTGTTTATGTAGAGTATGGAGAAAAGTAAGCTCCTATTTTTTGTTTTTGACAGATGCCAATTTTTTTTTTCCTCTTGACTTTAGCCCTGAACAGACACATGTGATGTTACGTTATTTGTGTTTTCGCATGTCAGACATTTTTGCTGTATCTCCTAGAAACACATGTAGTCCACTAAGGTATTTGCAGCCTAGCCTTAACACTCCCTGAATATTTTGAATTCTTTAATATTTTGCACCATAAGGTCATAATGTAAAACCATTACAGCTAAATGATGCAAATCCCTCAGTCACTATACACACATGGTAGTGGATCTCTGGTTTAGCCTTTAGTTGTTATTTAAGAGATACGTCAGAAAACAGGCTAGCATCAGTGTTTAATAATTAATAATAATTCTAATTATTAACTAAACTCGCCTTTTAATATTCTTGGCTACTCTGCGTGTTTCTCTGCAGATCAGTAAGATCCTATGTAACATGCCTCATCTGGACTTTCTGAATCTGAGTATGAACCCTCTGAACGGGTCGTGTCTGGAGTCTGGGGCAGCTGAAGCCTTCTCAGGCCTCCGCCGCCTTGTCCTCAACAACACACACGTCTCCTGGGACATGGTGCACACACTCACACAGGAGATCCCTGAGTAAGTGTGTGAATCTCTGTGTAGATGTATGTGTGTGTTTGTGTGTGTGTGTGTGTGTGTGTTTGAACCTATATGCAATTAAGATACATTTTCAAAGTCAAGATGCAGTACTTACTTACATAAATATTCACCCTATCAACCCGTCATGCTAGTACCTTTTAAGGCGGTCTTTAAGTGTCTGTACTGTGTTTGGGAGTGAAGTGTTTGGCAGTGGTTTTTGCTCAGTCCTCCTACCAAATTTGCTCCAGATTATTTAAGTTGGTCAGATGATGCTGGAAAATCCCAGTTTTCAAATACTGTCACAGATTCTCGATTGGACTGAGATCTAGACGTTGACTTGGCCATGGTAAAACATACACATTTTGGTTGTTAAAACATTCCTGTGTTGCTTTGGTCTTGTGCTTGGGATCACTGCCCTGGTAAACTGTGAAGTCGGCAGGTCGGTTTGCAGTATCTCCTTGTATTTCGCACAGTGCATCTGTCCTTCTGTCCTGCCACTACCGCCACGTCCATCAGAATTGCGTTTGTTGAAGTACGGGCAGTTTTTGCTTTGCCCAACACACTGCACTGTGAGCTTTAGCCAACAACTGATGTCTTCTTTTTTGAGCAATGGCTTCTTTCTAGCCAACCTCCCGCACAGGTCAACTGTATTCAGAGCTCATTAGCTAGTGCATCTGCATTGCAGTCACTGAACTCTGCTCCATCAAAGTGATCGGTGGCGTCTCTGTGGCTTCCCTCAAAAGTGCCTTTCTTGCTTTGAGCTTTGATGCTGAGATGTGAGCAGCGGCCTCGTCTAGGAAACGCATGGATGATGTGATGCGGTTCCCGTATCCTCGCGGTTGATCTTACAGTGAACCAATAATACTATTTTGTAGTCTTTTTTGTTTTGTACATGTTTACAACTTGATCTATTATTTCTTTAGAATGCTTTCTGGTCTTAATTTTTCATTTGCATTGCGATCCATTGTATTTTATCTGGAAAAGATTACCTTAATAATTTAATAATTTAATAATTGACAGACACAGGCTAACTTTTCTTTACATGTGTATTACCATATCTGAATACGTAATGGGCCGTTCCTCCGTCTTTTGCCTGCCTGCGTGGCTGATAGCGTCTCCCTCCCAGCTCTGTGCTCACCCGAGCCCTTGCCCCTTTGCTCCTTTGCCCCCATGCCCCTGCTCTTGGCCTTTGCCCCTGCCCCCATGCCATGATCATGCCTTTGTCACCTCCACAGGCTGGAGGAGCTCTTCCTGTGCCTGAACGAGTACGAGCGCATAGGCCTGGCGCCCGTGCCCTGCCCGTCCCTGCGTCTGCTGCACATCACCGACAACCAGCTGCGTGACTGGGTCGAGGTGCGCAAGCTGGGCCTCATGTATCCGGGCCTGGCCTCTCTCATCCTGGCCAACAACTCGCTCGGCGCCATCCGCGAACCTGACGACTCGCTGCGCCGTCTCTTCCCCAACCTGCGCAGCGTCAACCTGCATAATTCAGGTCTGCCCACCAGAGGGAGGGGCCATGTGGGAGTGGGGAGAGGCTGCATGGGGGGGCTGCATTGGTGGGGGGGGACATGGGGTGATGGAACTGGGAAAGGAGTTTGTGTGTGCTGGTTGGAAACCTGGGGATTTTGACTTGGTTTCTGAAGAGTGGCGAGTTCTGAGGTGACGTGGTGTCAGTCAGAAACGAGGCACAGTCAGACCAGTTTTACCACATCGTTGTTTTCACTATATCCAGCAGTTCCTAGCACTCCTTGGTTAAGAATATTCAAATATATTTTTGTTAACCACAATGTTTTTTCACTGGGCAGGTGAATGCAAAGCTGTGATCATGTGTCTGGTGTGGGGAAAATAAAAATGGATGCTGAATGTGTTTGTGCTTGATGTGGTAAAGGCCTGACTAGCTGGAAGGACATTGAGAAGCTGAATTGTTTTCCAAAACTTCACGAGGTTCGTCTCATGGGTATTCCCTTACTCCAACCATACACTGACAGAGAGAGACGCTGCCTTATGATAGCACAGTAAGTACACACACGTACGCACACACACACACACACACACACACACACACACACACACACACACACACACACACACACACACACACACACACACACACACACACACACACACACACACACACAGATAAAACATACATACACAAACTGCTAAAACATAAACCCAACATGGCATTAAAAATTGCAAAATGTATGGTAATTTTATGGTGTTTTATTAATACGTCTTATTTATATTCAGAATATTTACATAGATAAACACAGAGTTGTGTATGTTAGACTTAATGTGCTCTACAGTCAAGGCAAACACACTGTTGTATGCACAGCCACAAACATTTTCCACAAGTCTACAATAAGCAATGCACATTACATGCCCCTATGGAAAACGTCTTCTTAGCAAACACACAGCACTTCTATATGGACACAGTCCGGCCCTCTCCCACTGCACCCACCGCGCGCTTCTTGGTAAAGTGTGTAATAAATGGCTAAGCGGGTCATGCTGGGTTGCAGTTTGCCTGCTGTGACCGTTCTGAACGGGAGTGTAGTGACCGGCGGCGAGAGAGAGGACGCAGAGCGCTTCTACATCCGCTACCACCTTGACCGCCCCGAGGATGAGCTCCCGCAGAGGTATACGCACATACATAAACACATGCATGCCCATCTGTACGTATATATACATAAACAACGCATGCGTACATACATACATACACCTCGACTGCCCTGGGACACACGAATACATATATACACACATGCAAAACACACATATACATTAAACATACATTTTACATATGCAAATATACATACACACATGTATTGAGTTGTATAGCTATTTTATAACACTGATAAAACTGATGTTGCATTTCTGGTAAAAAAAAAACACTTTGCAAAGCATGCTGGGCCACCAATATTCATAAATAATTATTATTACATAACAAGCTTAGCATATTATAAATAATAAGGTGAGTGTTGTGATCATTCACTGACTCTCATGTGGTCCTGTATGGTATCTGTGATTTTGTCCCATAATCTTTTTTGTTAATTAATCGAATGCTCTCATGCATAATGTGTTTGGCCACAGCTGCAGATACTCAGGCCATGAGTAATCAGCAGCTCCTGCTCTACTCCTGACGAACTGGGATTCAGACCTACTGCTATCTGTTAGCCCCATCTCTTCAAATGTTAGAGCTATAAGGGCTATTGTTCAGTCCAGCTCTCTGTGTGCAATGATCCATTCAACACACACCTGAGATCAGTAACTCACACACAGTCTGGGAAGACATACACACACACACACACACACACACACACACACACAACCACACATACACTATTATATACCACAGCGACCCCATGTGTGTGTGCCTCTCAGTCTCTTCTTGGCTGTGTCTGAAAACAGCATTTGTCACGGCTGCCATCCGGTCTCATCGAATCCGAATCCCTCACTTTCCCCTTCCAAAAAACCACCATCGAGGAGTTCTGGCCTTCCAACCAATGTCCTACACCCATCCCCTGTTCCAGCTTCCTGTCTCTCTTCTTCTCCTCTTCCCTCTGTTCATCTCCATGCCGAGCAGGTCGGGCGGGGGGGGTCATTTCCGGCGGCCCGCACAGGTCCAGAATAAGAGGAATCCCCTATGTTCCTCAGCCCTCCACGCTGAGCTTAACCTGGAAGGGGAGGATGGCCACGTTTTCCGCGGGCGGGCACAGCAAGCCACGATCTGCCGTAGAGAAAGCTAACCTTTGGGAGACAATACGACCAGTCTCTACCTCCTCAAAGACACCATTGTGCCGGAATGCTTCGGCTGGGAAACCGATATACAAGGTGGCAGCTTGATTCTGCCTTTTTTTCTTCTTTTGCTCCTTTGTATCCCCCCAACCACACTAGCACCACCTACTCCTCTCCAATCTTTTCTTTTGCTTTTCTTTGGTGAAATGGAGGGGACTTTTAAGAAGGGTAGAATGGTGAATCTCTCTCTCTCTCTCTCTCTCTCTCTCTTTCTCTCTCTCTCTCTCTCTCTTTCATTTGTGGCTTACACACTTCCTGAACTGATGAGGACACATGACTTCCCCACCTGATTAGGACGCAGGATCTCTCCAGAAGGAGAGGGGAATGTGTAATGGTGAACAGGTTTCCCCAATAAGCTAATGAAAGCGCTGCATGCATTAGACCACTTACAGTAAGTGGACGGGGCTTTCTGTAACGCCTCTCTCTCTCTCTCTCTCTCTCTCTCTCTCTCTCTCTCTCTCTCTCTCTCTCTCTCTCTCTCTCTCTCTCTCTCTCTCTCTCTCTCTTCCTCTCTCTCTCTTCCACCACTCTCTGTCTCTCTCTCTCTCTCCTACCCTCCCTTTCTTGCTTTCTCTCCTTCTCCCCACATCATGAGGAGGTTTCCCAGGGGTGCAGGCTGGGATCAGTCTTGGCAGGAGGGCGTGGGAGGGGGCTGGTTCTGAGTAGGCTGGTGTGGTGGAGGGTGAACACCAGGGGTGAGCTGAGGTTGCGCCTCTTCTGACCCGGGCAGCTGGCCCTCCTTCCCCGGCCTTGGCCGAAGCCAGCCATGCGTCTTTGTGATAAAAGATAAGAAACAAGAGCATGTGAAATGAGAATGCATGCAATTGACCTTCAATACCAGAACTTGACCTCAGCTGCAGGAGAACCAGTCCACTGATGATCAGACCTGCAGCTTGGAGACTTGGTAGTATCTACAACACACATTTAACAGACGAAGCTATTCGTCCATTTCAGACCTCTCCGAACCAAACTCTCCATGAGTTAATTGCATGCTGTAGGTTGTACCATGGAGGAACTGGAGAGATTTGTGGAAAAAAAGACTATGTAACTCCAGCTTCTTGCATGCCTGCTTAGGCCAAGGTCAGGCCCAAGTAGCCGTGTCCGTGTTATCTCTGTGAAGGTAAGCATGTATACGGAGTGCAACGCTGACCTGAGTAACTCTAACCCATAGTTGCTTTCACTGGACCAGGCCCTCATCTTGTCCAGTCTTCTCCAGCGTAGCGGAAAGAGAGTTGGGTGACAGATAGCTGTCTGAAGGAAAATACAAGACGAGTAGTTATTGAAAAGAAGAAACAGACTTGATATATGACCTGATGGACTTACCGCCCGTGCCGGTGTGTCTTGCTGATGTATCTGGGCTGAGAAAAGATGAGACTCTGTCCAGGGAGCTGAGGGAGATATGGCTGTTAACCAGTTCTAAGGAGCTCAGACTTCATGTCTGTGGAGATGGACACCACAGCTGGAGAGAGGAGAGGAGAGAGAGACGAAAGGTGGAAGAGGTGACGTGAAGGAACAAGCGGTGGGGAGTGTGACCAGAAAACCAAACAGGACATTCTGTGTGGGACCCTTTAAGGGGCTTTAGAGAGTTCATGTGTCCACAGCCTTGGCTAGGTCAGCCACAGAACTGAGACAGTGAGTGGATAGTTTGAGAAGAAGACGGGATTGTCAGAAACTGGTGTAAGGGAACATGCAGGGTGCATTGTTCCTGACATAGAACTCTGAGTTGGTTTAAGGGACGATGTGAAATTAAGGAAGATGATAGGATGAGTACCAATTGTTAATGGTCCCTTAGCAGTGTGCATAGTGACAGATAGAAAGAACCAAGGGAGAACACAGACTGAGACAAAGGTAGAGATTATGTACTAATTACATGCAACCTTTGTTGCATGTTGCATGTAATTAGTAAAGTGAATACTCCTGTAAATGTCACTTACTGACTCACTAAGCCCTCAATCCCACTGAAACTAAGATTAATTTACTGTGATTAGCTGGCTTCCCAGCCTGAAATATACAATCACACTGCACAAAAAAAAACTTGTCCAAAACTTGTATAGCATGCTTTTTGCTTATGGGTACCTTTTATCTTAAGTCTTATAACTAATTTGACTTCTAGTACATTTTAGTATAGCAAAATTTAGTTGATGAGGATTTCCATTCTTAAATCTTATTTAGACCTATCTGTGTCAAACATTTACATTTTGATCTGATAGTATACAGATAGTGTACAGTCTCCCATGACAAGTCACCCAGCTGAAAACCAATCCTCATCATTTGCCTTTAACAGGCATCATTGCCATCATTGTGTCCTTAGTAAGTAAGTCAAACTGTACCTGTCCTTTATGTCTCTCTCTCTCTGTCTGCAAGCTCCACTGACTACAGAATTACACTACCTACAGTAGACTCACTGTATATCGCCTGCTATGAACCCACTGTACTTTCTACTAGCTATTGTCTGGCTCATCTCTGGGACTGATCTAGGGAGAATTGTGTGTGGAATTCAGGGCGCCTGCGTTATCACCATCAATGCGATTTCCCCTGCATTTAAGTGAATTTATCCTTGGCTCACCTTTAAGTGAGGTTTGTGGTGTTTTTTTTTTTGTTTGTTTTTTTCCCCACCCCCCAACTATCCCTTCAGACAGAGTGGCACTTTGTATGTCCGGGGCTGTATTCCCATGACAGGGGCTCGGATCCACATGCGCAAATCCACGCTCACACTCCGCTTTGTGGGGATGCCTTGCTCCACAGTCTGGGAGGGATATTGCTATTTCAGGGCACTTTAAAGCAAAGAAGGGCAAATGAGACCCACCAATTTTATTGGTTCCTTCCTGCTTGGTCTTGTCATTCCCACAATTCTTCGGTCTGGGGAAGGGGTTTGCTGAAAACTTTCTCACGGCAAGAGAAGAGATGTTTAGTCCAAAACTAGATGCACAAACACACCACTAGGGGTAAATAGAGCCATAAATACACCATGCAAATACACACTACCATGCTTAAAAACACCTAAGTACACTAGAAAATGCATGTCTCCTTTAGGCATAGAAATGGGCGAAGTCTAAGAGAAACTCTGACCTGCCTCATCAGTAATTCCTATGCATTCTCTATTATTTTCATTTCATACATTTCTTTTCATACATATATGACCATCAGTGATGTCAGTAACGCGTTACTCTAATCTTACCACTTTTTTTCGGTAACGAGTAATATAATGCGCTACTATTTCCAGTCCAGTAATCAGATTAAAGTTACTTATCCAAGTAACTGTGCGTTACTCTTTTTATTTTCCCTAGTAAAAATATATATTTTTCTTTCTTCTTGGCCAGGGTTGCCAACTCTCACGCAAACACATGCATTTGACTGTCTTCACACGCTCACACGCCATACATCCGATTTCTCACGCCGAAAAAAAAAAATCGAGTTTATTCAATGAGTTACTAGTTCGCTATGGCGCCAACCACCGGCGAGCGATAGATCGCGACATAATAATTAATTTGTGTCCATTTTACACCCCGCCCAGTAACAATTTACGTTCGCCACCCACAGTAACATAACTAAGTTACTTTTAAAAGGAGTAATCAGTAATCAGTAATCGGATTACTTTTTCAAGGTAACTAAGCCATCACTGATGACTATTCTCATCAAAAATCCATTAGTTTAGCCTTTATTTTGTGAGATTTGGGTTAATAAGTCCATCTTGGCACTACTAGGCCTTGCTCAAGATGGGACTCACCAAGTCTTGATTAAAGCTTCTCTGACCTCTCGCGCAGGTTCCATTCCCTGGTGTCGCGTTACGGGCGCCTGGAGCCCCTGGCCGAGGTGGACCTACGACCACTGAGCTGTGCCCAGGTGGAGCTGCGCTTCGGAGACCACACCAAAGCCCTGGAGGTGCGGCTGGAGCAGACCGTGGCCGACCTCAAGAAGCAGCTTCGGCCTGTGGTGCAGCTACCGGCCAACAAGATGCGCGTCTACTATATCGACCGGCAGCTGGGATACGCCCTGGCACCCCAGGAGCTAAAGTATGGGGCCCGGGCCCTACATTCATACAGCATACGTGATGGAGATGAGATCCTGGTGGAGCCCAAGACCCAATAATGCAAGGGGTAGGAGCACACACACACTGCTCAGGAAAAGCATCTGATCTTCAAGGAGAAGCAAAAGGAATAAGGTCACCCAATAAAACTAATGTGACCAGTGGATCAATTTGTCTGTGTTAGGAATCAGGAAGAGACGTCTGCTCTGACATCTGCTGTCTTCTGTCCATGGGAGATTTAATCATGTTCATGATAAATAATAGTTCCCCTGTAGAGACTTTGGATCAGAACACTGTCTCTTAACTCTTCCTGCAGTATCTCTTGCAAATAGAATTTATGCTTACACACTGAAGGTTTTTTAAAGACACTTTAACTTACTTGCTTGACAAGTAATGCATATATGTGAATGCGTGAGACGGCTTCTCAGGAATACCAAATAATCCCACAGATTTCTCAGCTCCACAGAGTTTGTTTTAATTACTTAAATTGTAGCTTCAAGATACAATCTTGCTTAACAGTCTCGCACATACACACATGCTCTGAGCATGCTTTCAATTCACGACTGTGTGTTTTAAACACAACAGGTATTTCTTTAATTCTGTAATAAGCTCTTGTTACAGCCCGAGAGCACCTTCTAGAACTTTAATGCCGGATTAGGGAACCTCGGCTTGCCAGTAAAGAGATATTGACTTTGTTACACTGGCCTGGTGCCAAGAGCTGCGATCTTCCCTTCTCTGTCACGTACGCCACAGGGCTGCAGTAGTAGGAAAGGAGAGGTTGCTGTAGCTTTTTCCGCAGTCCACCCCCTAAAGATGGACTATGTTGGGGGGGGGGGGGTTCATCAGGATACCCAACAATAGCAGCATCTCTCCAGCCACACAGCCAGGGTGGCTTCCCCTCTGCTTGGATCATAATAGGTTTGACCACCATCCAGAGACCCCGAAAGGCTCAAATGTCTCTTTGTGTGCAATTCAGATCCTTATGCCAAATGTCCCTGATTATTAAGACCACCAACTGGTTGCAGTGGGATGGAGCTCCACTCCCCATGAAGAGGGATCTAGTCATCCGATACTCAAATGCCCATGCGCGCTCTTCCCACTCTTCCATTTGCACCTTTGAGACTGTTCTGGCAAATGTTGGGCCTCTGGGTTAATTTGCCCTCCCCCAGTGGTGCATGGGTAAAACAACGAGCCCTGACTCTCCCACTGTTACCGATATGCATAGTCAGTGCTCGGCAGAGTTGGCTGACGTTAAAAATAGGGACCAGTATGTAAGGAAACTGCTGTTAATAACGATGTGCCAACTTTGGCATATTATTCCTGTGTTTTAAATAGATGTGGTTTCTGATTTCTATAGTGCTTTGACCACAATATTTACACCATATTTTGGTTGGGGTGCGGTGAATGGTGTGTGTATGTGTGTTGAGTAGTATATTAAAAAGAGAAGAGTTTGTTCCAAGTTATTATTATTAAGCACTTCTAATCAGTTTGTTGTGGTTATAAAAAATATAGTTACTTAATAATGTGAATTATAAGTAATGTTAAAAAGATAAAAAGATTTTAAACATTTTCAATCATTCTTCTTCAAAAGATCATTTGTCATGTTTAACCTCAGAAAGAGAAACCAAACATATCCATTTATATTATCTTCCAAGTAATATGTCTTCAAGAAGACATCACATAGGTGCAGTTTGCATGGGTAATTTGCAATTTTATCATATAGAACTTGCCATCGTCATGAAATACATGTTTTTACCTAAGAGAATTTCACTTATTTTTGCCAATTAAAAGTAACTATTACTATGTTTGAGCCTCTGGGATATGTGATCCAAATTTCAAAACCAATTACCATAAAAACAAAGAACTACTCTTTCCCAGGTCACAAAGCACAGCCTCATTAATATGGACTTTTCTATGTGTCAGAAATCTATAGAATCTGTTTTTAACACGGCCATTGCATGTCCAGGCCATACATTTTAGGTACTGGATTACCAGGCCTTGACCCCTTCTCTCTCCTACCGTTTCCTAGGAAGGTATTCCTGTAGTCCTACACTAGGTGGTATGGATGTAGCGGCCCTCTCCGGTTACAGGCAGCCCTATGCAATTCTAAACTAGACAAGAATGTTAACAGAGCTCAAGACCAGTTAAGGGTCAAGGTTAGCTAGAGATGTAGTATATGTTATAACTATTGATAAGAGAACTTGTGTAGACATTGTTAACCAATTTGTCTCAATAACGGGTCATTATTGTTGTTTCACTGTCTAAATTGTTACCTGCAAACAATTTGAGATAAAGTCACCATTGTTGATTATTAATAGCCCAACAGATCACTGTTTATTCAGGCTGTTGACTCATTGATGACTCATTTATGCTCGACTCTTTGATTATGCCATACTGAGTCACCTTTGTTACCTTTGCTTGGTATCTAATTATATTAATCTTATTTCTGCCTCGTGTTCAAGTGGGAATCTTGCTAATATTTACTGATATTTACTTGCTAATATTTTCTTTTTAACCAGCATGTCACCACAGCTGCACATATTATCTCCCCCTGGTTGATAAGTGTCATCTACTTGCTTTCCAGAGCTTTCCAGAACCTTCCAGAGCCTTCCATCCCTTATTTTGCCTTTTATAGTGCTCTGTTGTTCATGCCTTGCTCCTGATAAGGTGTTGATGCTAAGCCTTTTCAAAGCAGCTCCCAAGGGGACCTTTTCTTATGCTCTAAAACCAAAGTGTTGATTAGCAAGTGAATAAGGAGCAAACATCAGTGTGTACTCCCTGGGCCTTCTCTGTGTATGGATACCAGGAGAACCACATAAGTAAGGCAACTACAAAGTCTCAAATATCTTGATGTTTACATTGTGTTTGTGTTGTAGTTGCTGTTGTTGTTTTATTTTGTTTTATTTTATTCTGTCATGTGTGATACCAGAGGTTAATGTTAATGTATGTTATATTGATTTTCCACAGAACAGAGAAAGAGATTAAATAAATACACCACCTGTTGTCCTCATTGTTTTGATGAGAATGCGAGCATCTCTTATTTGAGGGGTCAAATGTGAATAACATGAATCATTCTCATTACTGGTGCATGGTGTACAAAAACACTTCAAACTGGTGCAGAGATTGAAGTGTTTGTTACTAGCCAAAACTATGACACTTGATAATTTCTCAGTTGTTATTCAGAGAATGTTTTAAAGGCACACTGTCCAAACCCACATACACTAAAGCTGTGAATCTCAACAAGGTTCTGTGATATCTATCTTTAAAAATTGAGGACACTTAAATATCAATGGGATTATCAATTCATAATCCATATTGAAATATACTGTAGATTACCCTGTTGACCACCTAATGTCTAAATCATTATTTAGAGTAAACTTTAAAAATCAAAAATTAAGAACATGGATTAAGAATAAAGAATTTCCATGTTGAGTACTGTATCAGCAGTTTAGCTTTGACTCTTGTAGGTTGTTTTAGCTGTGTTAGCAGTTTTTGTCCTCAGGGACTAGCCACAACGAAGA
Organism: Brachyhypopomus gauderio; assembly: GCF_052324685.1. Taxonomy (NCBI): domain Eukaryota; kingdom Metazoa; phylum Chordata; class Actinopteri; order Gymnotiformes; family Hypopomidae; genus Brachyhypopomus; species Brachyhypopomus gauderio. Next base: position 13,176,858 of record NC_135217.1, read on the forward strand.
TCTCACTCCTCAGCCCAGACTAACTCTCGTATCCAACTGGAGTACATCCAGTTCTCTAGCTACCTGCCTGCCTGCTGGATCACTGCAACATCTTGGCTGAAAAAATAATCGGGTTTAATTGCTGTCACTGAGCCTTTACGTGCAAAGAGGGGCTGGACCAGCCCCGTCACGCCGAGAGGTGAGAGCCACACGTGCCAGTCCTGGCAACACGTACAGTGTTTGTCATCCCAGATTAAAAACTCCCACCTCTTTCAGTGGTTTCGCTATCAGGCTGTGAAAACCGTCCTGAGTAAGGCAGAGCTTACAGCTCACCATCAGCTTGGCAACTCCAAGCACCAAGATAATCTGAAGGGAGAGTGTGAGAGTCAGATGAGGGTTTATCAGGCCATGAATGCAGGAGCTGACCACAAAGGAAAGGTCACAAGAGGGGTAGGCTTTTGGAAGTTGGTGGATTTTGGTAAGGTGGGGGCTTTATCAAAGCTTTTTATGCACCGTCCTGTACCAAAAGGAAACGGCAGGGCTGCTGGTAGCCTGATCCACCCTGAGCACCATGAAGCTGGGGAGAGGGCAATAAGGGCTGAAGGAGACTCATTGTGTGGTCAGGAGAGTGAGTAAATTTTGGAGGAGGTTTGGGTTACTTGGTGGGGGCTTTGACATTGTGGACGAAAGGAAAGAAAGTAGGACCAAATGTTAAGCAATAGATGGTTGGGAGAGGAGGGGGTATAGGATGGAAATGGAGATATTGGATGACCTAACTGGGTGTTTGGCCAGGACCTTCTCTCTCTTCCAGTTAGGCCTGGTAGACCTACCAGAACTGCGCTGGTACTCCAGATTACATTTGACCCCTTTCCCACGGAAACGGTTCCTTGCCTCCACAGTTCTTCGTTGTGCCTGTTGACATTATGGTAATTCAGTCAGCCTGATTTTGATCTACCAGGTTTGGTTGGCAGGTGGCTGATGGGCCTGATGATTTCTTGCTGCTTGACTCCTATCGGACACTTGACTCCTACACCCAAACAGTGGACCTAGTGCTTATCGCCAAGCAAGTCTCATTCTCTTCTTTGTGGCACAGAAACTGACTCAGACGACGTAGAGCCATCTCTGTTGGGCTGACCTATTGCACAACCGCCAGGTTGCCGTTCAGGAAAAACAATGAGAGGAAGATGGGCATGAAAGACATGGCACGATATGTTCTGGTAGCAAACTCATCACATCATAAAAGACCAGAAGACAAGATGGTGAGAAGATAGGAATCACAATCTTACTTTCTCGTGCCCTTCTTCTCCCACCCTTGTTTTTATACTTCCACTCAGCCCAGGATGAGTCAAGTCAAACCAGCTAGCTGGGATCGTATTATACTCTTTATCATCTTTTCTGTCTTCTTGCGTAGCGGATTGGTTAAGAATATGGGTGCATTTACACCACAAGGCAACAAGGTGTAAAAGAATCCTCCACTGGGACGCCCACATTGGTCATAGGGAATCCAGGTTGGCCTTCTGTCCGGCAGGTTTTCACACGTCCAGCCCCCTTCTGGTTTCTGGTTACCTCCACTGTCCCTCCAGAAACAAAGCTGCGTCTGACTCCCATCTTTCTCCCATCTCCTTCCCAGACCCTATCGCCATGGATTCACCAGTAGTTCTCCCCGCCTCTCCGTTCTATCTCTGCGCCACATCTATGGACATCGGCTCCCTGGGAGACTGACCTGGCCCTATGTGCATGACTGCAAATGAAGCTGTCCTTAATTAGCGCAAGGAACCAAGCAGAACAGGAGAGGGAGCACTCACACACTTCACATACACACACAAACAGTCGTTGACTCACGCACATACACACTGAGTGTCCTGACTGACTCATGTTAATGCTGTAACTCTATCCCCTGCTTCTTTATATTTACAAACAAAGAGTTTTTTTTTTCCATTTTGTTTTTCTTTTGTAAATAAATGCCCCATAGGGGAAGAGCTTTACACTTGCCTGAAGAGATGCTACAGAGAGCGTAGCGCCTATGAAGATCTGTAGCCGAAGGAACTGGGTTGTGCTGGGTTTTTGACATTTTCTTCTGAATTTCATTTCATCTAACCACACTCATTTTTCATATTTCCCATACTTGCTTAACTACCACTAAGCATCACTGGTCAACTTCAACTTTCTCTCTCTTTTACCCTCCCTTTCTATCCTCACTACTCCTCTCGCTCTTCTATCTTGCTTTCCCGCCCTCTTCTGAGAAAGTCTCACCCCATCTCCATCCACACCCCCCTCCCTTTTCTACCTCCCCACTTCCCCCCAAAACACATCTCAGATTGACTTTTACACTACCCGTGGTGCTAAAAGGTAGCGCCTGCTTCGGTGGATTCTCCCCCACAGCACGGCAGCAAAGGCACTCGCGCACAAACACTTGCGCCTCCCTTTTCTCATCTTGGGATCACTTTCTCCGGCCTCTCGCTCTTCGTGAAATCAAACGGGTGCCGCGGGCGTGGATTGGACTGCTGGATTGGACAGTCTCCTTCTCCTCAATAATCCTGCAAAGTTGGACCATCAGAGCGCTCTTGTGCGAGGGGAGATTTAGGAGGGCTTTCTTGGGCCACGTTCCCCCTCCCTTCCCCTTGCTCCTGTCCCAGCGAAGAACCTCTCCACTCCTGAGCCTGTGTGGATGGTACCCAGTCGGGACTGGAAGGCTGATGCCACAGGTGAGGTGCTGAGCTTCCGTCCTCTGAAGGCAGGTGAGTGGATTCTTACCTTCATCCTCTCCCCCACCCCGGTGCGGTCTCTCAACCAGGTGATTTCTGAGCTGTAGTCCTGTGATCCTGCCGTCTTTTAAGCAATGCTTATCGTTCTTTATCTTTGATTCTAACAGGAGATGTTCAGGTTCCCACTCTTTCTTTTTACTCCCATCTCTTTGCTGTGTGGAACCACACTTAACGCGTGAATATGTAAATCATCAGTTTCATCTGCCAATAAGTAGCCCGGTGATTTTGATAGCATCTGTCTTTGTCAATAATGGCAGTCTTAAAGTGTCATGAGGAAGACAAATCGTCCGAGATCAGTTTCTCCCAAGGTTAGCCAAATGAACCCTGTTAGCTCATGTAATGTGATGTGGAAAGAGATGGATTTACTCCCCTCTGGCATCTTTGACAATCTCTTGTGGTGCACTTGGCATTGCCACCAAACACCAATTTCGTCTGCACAGAGGACATCAGACATGAGCATGTGGCCCAAACCCCACAGTCTCTCTGGAAGACTAGGTTTCAGCTATGCTGGCAGGTGGGGATTTGTACATGTTTGTAATGAAAGAAGTTGCCGCAGTGCTTGCATCTGTATCAATGAAATAATCCCAGATTTCTATGACTGTTAGAGGTTTATGTAGCTATTACTTTGATTGCTACTGGACAAACAATAGTTAGAATAAAGTTAACTTAAAGTAAGTTGCTTAACTGCTGTTTGAATACATAATATAATTAATATCTGTCTGAATTGGCTAACTACTTAAAAGACGTTTTGATTTTCAAAATTTGATACATAATTATCATCAAATGCATTTCATGAGTATTTAGACAGTGGCACAGTTTTTGTTTGGTTTGAACCCTAGCATTCAGGATTCAAAATTAAACAATGACTGTAACACCAAAGTGGCTAATGACTGCTCAGAGATGCATGTGCATGCACAATCATATCAAATGAACTGTGTAGAAGTGAGAGGCCTTTGTCATTGGTCATTAGTCAATAGTCATTAGACCCATTTTAGATGACTGTATGACTATTAAGTGGACAAAGAAGCAGTTTGGTGTTGTTGGATGATTAGTTCATACACCAGTACAAGCGAAAGATGGAGGGCTGATTCTAGATATGGCATTTTGGATTAGGCTCTGCAATTGTTGCAATATTTACATAGGTTATTCTTAAAGCCATAAAGTGAAGACATACACCAACATGAAATTAGAGCGTTCATCACAGGTTGCAAATCACAGGAAAGGAAATCCAGTTTTGAGGCTGTGACAGATGATGGAAGCAGCAGAGTGGATTCTGTAGGGACCAGAAACATCTTCACTGTTTATATCCAACCAAATGCCTCAATGTTAAACAGTGGAAGATCTGAGATAAACTCCATCAGGCATGATGTCCCTTAGGGTAGATGCTTCATGGGGTGGGTGTGTGGAGGGTCATTAAAAGCATAAAATTATTAAAATTACTTTTTTATGTTTCAATCAATATAAACATGCATGCTCTAAAAGCAAAAAAAAAAAATATTGCCAAATAATTGGTTATTTCAATATTGTTTAATGCTATACAGTTACATAACCCAAGATATCTAAAAAACAGAGCACAATATGTTATAACACTCTGTCTTTTATAGTATTGGCAATAGCACAAAATAATAATAATAATAATAATAATAACAACAATAATAATAATAATAATAATTATTATTATTATTATTATTATTATTATTATTATATTTAAAAATATGTTTAATATGTTGTATATTTTTTCATTGTTCTTCTATGCCATATGACAGTAATTAAGTGTTTTTTTATAGCATTTTATAACATTTATAGTATCTGGCAAAAGAAGACCATACAACCATATGTCAAATGATTCAGTACAGTGAGTAATTTTGATTATCTATAAGAATTATGATACTCTGTGAACCACAGAAGCCCACCACAGAAAGCACACCTAAGCAATCTGCTGTCTCACATGATGGAGATGTGGACATATCAGAAAGTTTGTGATTGGAAAAAGTGATATTTTAATTATACATGTTCAACAAAATTTGAGGAGTAGAAAGAAGATTAAAAAAACCTAAAATATCTCAAATTATTTTTTAACCATAAGAGGAAAAAAGCAAGTTAAGTAATAATTTGTGAATGTTTATGAACAAGCACTAGTAAGGTGTTTCAACTAAAATGAAGGTGTTCATGCTAAGGCAGGGTAGCGTACACGTGATGGCTGCTCCCTGTTCAGAGCAAATAAATATCTGGCCTCCTATCATGTCAAGATTTATCATTAGTCAGTGGAAACAGTAAAACACCTCTCAGTACATCTGGTCATGTTGTTTTGAATGGTCCACCCTCAATCTGTTGCCTGGTTGTTAAACTAAAAGTCCACTTAACTATTAATTAATCTAAAAAATTGATCTAGTAAATTGTACATACATTGTAGATCTGATGAGCTTAGGTATGAATGTGATTTATTCTAGTTTTATTCTAGATTTATTTATTTTCATCTACCCATCAAATTTTTAACATATTCCCAAAGGACAGTAGAATATCATTGACACTTTCCTCAGGTTTGGTGGAAATTAGAAGTTACTTATTTGATACATTTCTGTCAAATCTGGAAAAAACTACTTTTTGGGGAAACGTTTTAAAATTCAAGCGGACTGAAACTCAAACTTGCATCCCTCAGGGTTGCCGAAAAGACTGAGGCAACTTAAGCCTTCTCAATTAGACCCATTAGCTGAACTGCTCACGTCCCCTTCCCTGAAGCCAATGAGACATGGCACACAAACACACGGTAATGGGCCCCAGCAGACGATGGAGAGCCGTGGGTTTGAGACACAGCCACAGGTTTGCTGGCTGCAGAGAGTCCTAGAACTGCTCCTCCTCAGCCCACTCACAGTGGTGCGGGCGAACGTGATCTCCCCACATTGTTCCCTATCACATAATGGGACCTTTTCAGCAAAGGGGCAACAGGCCCACCATGGTGGGGCAGAGAGAGGGGGAGAAAGCCCCATGGGGAACCTGGGAGACTGCTCTTAAAACCAGGGAAGATTAGAAAGGCACTGTACATGGACTATTTGATTTTTTAATGTCCTTTTATAAATTTGATGCTGCCATTCGCCTGTATATTATGGGCTATTTGCAATCAAAGTCAATAATTAAAAATGTCTGACATTCACTATCACCACAGCAATATAGTTGAAGCTAAAAAAATTCAGAATTCTGTTTGTCCACTTTAGGTCTTTAGGATGGTCAAAACAAGCACCTTAGTCTCTCTGCTCCAGCTTATCAGCACTCTTGCTCCTGGAGGAGGTATGTCATCCTAGTAATACTACTTCCTGCAAATTCATTTCCTGCTTCCTGTTAGCAACAGCTGAATAACAGTTATTGATAATAATAATGCTATCAAGTTGTAATTATTATCATGGTAAATAAATACCATGTGAATGATAACCTTTACAATAAATCACTATAAAATTTGGACCAAAACTATTTAAATGCCATAAATAAAAATGTATAAAAAATACAAAAAGTCTAATAAAGATCCCCAACTGACCTGTTGGTGTCCTATAACCGCTGTCTTAGATTAGACAAAAATATTCTAAATTCAATTTCACACAATCTGGAATGGACAGCCAGATTGTGTCTCATTGTTCTCTTACACTGTGATGTGTGCAGCTCTCTCTCAGGATCTGCTGTACCCTTTTGGGCCAGCCTATAGGGACGTAGAAACCCCAAAGATGGATGATGGCAGTTCATCAGAAATTCCTTTACAAATGCCATTTATCTTCTTCAACATCCCCTACCGCACCCTATATGTGAGTCTGAGAAGAAATGAGTTGTTTTGTATTAGCAATATTTTTATATTAAGTTTGAATTAACATGGAATAAATGTATAGTAGGTATATATCATATCTAATTAGTGTGTTCATTTAATGTTCATGACTGGAAATATCGTATGTTCTCTGTTCATCTATTAACATACTAACATTTTCAGCCTACCTTTCATAGATGTACAAGGCAGTCCAGTCACCACAGCAATCGTCACGTTATACTTTTAATGTATTTATTTAGTAATATTCAACAGTACCTCCCGGCCCACAGGTAAACAACAATGGAGTGATCTCCTTCAACGTTCAGGTCAGCCAGTTCACCCCTGAGGCTTTCCCCCTCAGTGACAGCCGCTCCTTCATCGCTCCCTTATGGGCAGATGTGCACAACGGTATTCGTGGGGATGTGTATTACCGCGAGTCCGTGGACCCGGAGATCCTGGAGAGAGCTACTCAGGATGTCAGGAAGTATTTTAAAAGCATGGCTTCCTTCACCGCCACCTGGGTCTTCATCGCCACCTGGAACCAAGTCACTTTCTATGGAGGCAGCCAAACAACACCGGTAAAGGAAAGAAGGAAGTGATACACATAGGAACGTGTTCATCTGAAGGTCACACTCCTATCTGTACCTCTGCCTAACCTTTTGCTTGACAAAGACACAGATACAGATCTGCTACCAATGGGTAACTACCAACAAGGTAGCTTTGAGGAGCTTTGAGGTAGCTTTGAGGAGAACTTTTACTGTTGATTAAACCATTTAGGTCCATGTCGGGACCCATTACGTCCACTGATATTTAATAATAGACGTTTTGATAGCAAAAGAGTTATAGATATATGAAAATATACTAATGTATTACTTCTCACATTGTATCATGTTTGTAACTTCATCAAAATCTTGAAAAAATGCTTAAACTCACAGGTAAATACCTTCCAGTCAGTGTTAATCTCAGATGGCGCAACATATTTCACCATGTTTAACTATGGGGAAATCACGTGGAGTACAGGGACAGCAAGTGGAGGAGATCCTCTTACTGGCCTTGGAGGAACCACTGCACAGGTATGTCCGACTTCCACGCCCAACTTCCAGAGAATGTCTTATTCAAAGAAGACCATAACTCCTAAGTTTACTTGACGCAGTTCATTCTGCTATCTCCCCCTTCATTGACCTCTCTAGTCAGGTTTTAATGGCGGAGATGTTAGTCACTTCTTCAACCTCCCGGGCTCCCGCTCAAATGAAGTGGTCAACATCGAGCAGACCACAAATGTCAATGTGCCCGGCCGATGGTTTTTCCGAGTTGACATGGACCAGATAGACCCAGCCAATGGCTGCAGCTATAATGGTAATGGGAAAGAAATCTAAGTAATAAATGTTCTTCTTCATTCCGAATGTTCTGATCCTGTTCTGATCCTTTCGAACATGTCTGAGCATTGGTGACGTCGACATCTGTTTGCAATTGTACAAGTTTAAATGTTTTGGTTCTAGTCCAAGCTTCAGCTCTTTGATAGCCCTTTGATTTTTCAAAATGTCATAAAAGTTTAATGGGCAGTTTAAGAAAATGTAACAACACATCCCTCCTACTTAGGGCGGTTTTATCGGCGTGGGGAGGTGTACTGGCTGTCAGACCAATGTTCTCAGCGCTGCAGATGTCTGGATCTGAATAATGAGGTCATCTGCCAGGAGGCTCCATGTGGCCAGCTGGAGACGTGTGAGCAACAGGAGGGGGCCTACTACTGCCAGCCCACAAGAACCAGCACCTGTGTGGTGTTTGGAGACCCCCACTACCACACCTTCGATGGATTTCTCTACCATTTCCAAGTAAATCTGAAACAAGCCTGATGTAATAAATTAATAAAATAAAGTAATACACAATGAATCCATTGTTTGTCATGTGCTAATCTTGCTCTTACATTTGCATATGCAAACAATTTTGAACCTTTTTAGTAAGAGACCAAAGATTAAACAACAAGATCTAAGATAAGATATTGTACAGTGATCAGAATATTCCTCACCTGGTGCTGTGATATGATTTCCATCTTCCTTGTACCCACCCCTGCAGGGTACCTGTTCTTACCTGCTGGCTCGTCCATGCTGGGAAGTACCTGGTCTTCCATTCTTCAGTGTTGAGGCTAAGAACGAAAACCGAGGAATGACCTCTGTGTCCTGGCTGAGAGACGTCACTGTAGAAGTATATGGCCATCGAGTCACCCTGCCCAAAGGGACCATGGGCACTGTACAGGTGAGTTTCCTTCCTGACTTTGACCTTTCTGACCTTTGGAACAATGTGCCAAAGATGAAAGGAACAAGAAAGAGTAGAATTATGAGTTCAGTGTTTATTATCCACTCATGGAATGCTGTAGTCTTTCTTTTTCTGTTCATGCCTTTGTTCATCTCCATGGTTTCAGGTTGACAGCCTCTTGAAGACTCTGCCTGTCCAGCTTGAGCTTGGTGCCATCAAAGTCTACCAGTCCGGCGTTGCGGTTGCCTTAGAGACCGACTTTGGTCTCTTGGTAACATATGATGGGCAGCACTATGCTTCTATCTCCCTTCCCAGTTCGTACTTCAACAATACGTGTGGCTTGTGCGGTAACTATAACGATGACCCTGCTGATGACCCCGTTTTGCCGGATGGTTCGCTAGCAGAAAGCGTCGTTGAACTGGGAGGGAGCTGGCGAGCGCAAGACACTGATTTCCGCTGTACGGATGGTTGTGCCCAGAACTGCAGTTTATGTGAGCCGGCTGCAGAGGCGTTCTACTTTCGACCAGATTACTGTGGCCTCATTAACAAGACTGACGGGCCCTTCAGAGACTGCCGGACCGTGGTGGACCCCACTGCGTTTGTCTACAGCTGTGTGTACGACATGTGCAGTAATCGGGATAACATTACAACACTCTGCCAGGCTATACAGGCATATGCTCTGGCATGCCAGGCCCTGGGTGTCACCATCAGACCCTGGAGGTCCCGCACTTTCTGTGGTAAGATAATCCACATGTTAAGCCCCTTGGATATATAATTTATTTAAATACTGTTTTAGTATGTCTACATCAGTTATGGTTTTCAGTGCAGGTCCGTGAACACTGTTTCCCACGTCTGTTTCCCCATTGGCCTGCAGCTTTGACGTGCCCCGAGAATAGCCACTACCAGGTGTGCACCAGCGCTTGCCCCGCCTCCTGCTCGGATCTGACGTCTTACCTGTACTGCACACATCCGTGCACGGAAGGCTGTCAGTGCGACCAGGGCTACGTGCTGAGTGGCAGCCACTGCGTGCGTCACTCCGAGTGTGGCTGCGAGCGCGATGGCCTCTACTACGCCCTCAACGAGACCTTCTGGGCTGGTGAGGGTGGAGAGGTGGGCGACGAATGCTCCCAGCGCTGCGTGTGCAGTCTGGCGGGCGAGGTCAGCTGCTTTAATGACTCCTGCCGAGAGGGCGAAGTGTGTACGGCGGAAGTGGGATTGCTGGGCTGCTACCCTCGTCGAGTGGCTGTGTGCTCACTGTCTCAAACATACGTCTTGGCGACGTTTGACGGGTCGTCCATATCGTTCCCGGACGAGAGCTCTTTCTACTTGGTGAAGACGTTGGGGCGTGTGCCTGCTAACACGTCGGCAGTTGAAGTGAAGATTGGCAGGAAGCTGGTAAATAAGGGTCCCACCTGGAAGAGGCCTGTTGTCATCAGGGTTGCTCACCTGGAGACACAGATAGGTGGCAGTGATTTTGACGTTGTTAAGGTTTGTGAAGTCTATTTTGAGAATATTGAGAACATTCATTCATTCATTCATTCATTTAGTAGTAAGTATGGTTGCATAGCCAGTTAGAAATCTTCTAGAAAAGTATTTTATCTCGACATGCTTATCTTTGCAAGTCTATTTGGTCTCATATTGGTCTCTCTCATTTCCCTTTAGTTAAATGGCGAGCCAGTGGTCCTTCCATATGTCCACCCATTGGAACCTCTTATAGTGTATCGTGCTCCTGGCAATGCCACTGTAGTGGAATGGACTGGTCTGATCCGAGCCCGATATACTCGCCAGGGCTTCCTCAATATCACGCTATCCACCCTCTTCTACAACTCTACATGCGGCCTCTGCGGTTTCTTCAATGGAGACCCCATCGATGACCTTCGCCTCCCAAGCGGCAGGCAAGCAGACACAGCCGAACAATTCATCGAGGGCTGGCGGGCCATCGCAGACGACCTGACGTGCAACGGCGACTGCGATGACCTGTACCGCATGTGCACGGACCTGCGGCTGTACCAGAGCCCCTGGCTTTGCGGCAACATCAATGACCAGGGGAACAGCTCCTTCCTGGCCTGTCACACGGCCATCAGCCCCTCCCCCTTCTTTAGGAACTGCCTGTATAACATGTGTGTGAAGGCGGGCAACCGCTCTGCCCTGTGCTCCTCCCTACAAGCCTATGCTTCAGCATGTCAGGACGCTCAGATCAACCTGGGGCCCTGGAGGAGTGCGACAAACTGCCGTAAGAGGCTCGTTGTCTCGGGTGTCAGGGGTCTTCTCGGTGGCGCTGTCGGTCGCGATGGTTTTCACTGTGTCTTCTGTCTCCCATCTTTCTAGCCCTGCCTTGCCCGGAGAACAGCCACTTTGATGAGTGTACCACTGCATGCCCACTCACCTGCGAGAACCTGGATAAGCCGGAGGACCTGTGCCCATTCCCCTGCTCTGAAGGCTGCCAGTGTGAAGAGGGCTTCGCCCTTCGTGATGGACTGTGTGTGGCTCGCAGCGACTGTGGCTGTTTCTACCTGGGCCGACAGCTGGCCACCAACGAGACCTTCTGGACCGACTGGGAATGCCAGGAGCGCTGCTTCTGCAATGGCACTGATAACAGCGTCTACTGCACCTTCTCCCCGTGCCAGCCTGAGGAGTACTGCCAGGAGAATGAGGGGTTGTTCTTCTGCCTGCCTCGGACTGAGGCCATGTGTGCAGTGGCTGGATACGGGCACTTCCTGCCCTTCGGAGGGATCCCGTTTGACCTTCAGAGCAGCTGCACACTTCGCTTGGTCACTACAGAGTGTGGGGGGCTAGAAGACGATGACAATGGAGATGGAGGGATGGATGGGGGGTTCAGTGCCGAGATGGGTCCAGAAGACCTGCCTCAATTTCAGCTCTCAGCCCGCAATGAGGAAAGGGACACGGGGCAGGCCATCTGGGTGCGAGGCTTTGTGTTGGAGGTGTATGGATATGAGATTGAGGTGTTGAGAAGCTTCAAGCATACAGTAACGGTAAGGGCACAGTAGACAGTGGTGAGGAAACGTGGGTGTAACATTTTCAGTAATACAAAATGTTTCTACAATTTGTATGAGTGTACTTACATGTTATGATTATGTTCAAACATTCGTCAAACTGTAAGTAAGGCTTGTCAGCTGATTGGGTGCAAGTTATCAAACAAAAGAACTGCTCAAAAGACCACATTCAGTTGAGGGATAGTTTCATTATCACAAAAATTCATCATAATATATAAATCATTCACATTTTCTGAAGGTCAAGCACCTCATTATGAAACAAAGTTATTTTTAATCAAGCAGATGTGGCCAGAGACAAAAGAACACATTCAACTTTGGAAACACGAGTAATATCCGATTGCAATCTGTCTGTTAACAAGCTGGAGCAAAGTCACAGAAAGGCAGACACCCGAGTGATGGCTGGAAGAGGTTCACAACAGCATCTAAAGGGCTTAAGAAGTTTAAGATGAAATAAAGATAGAGTGAAGTGAGGACAAACGGAGAAGGCTGTTCTCAGGGACTCCCTTTGTAATTGTAATGCAAGATCAGAGGAGGGTGCAATGGATGGAGAGTGAAGGGCAAAGATGCAGAAATTGAGATATAGTATGGGAACTGCTCGAGGGACAGAAAAGGATTTACTCTGCTCATAACAGTACCAACAATAGAAACATGGAATCTCTCTCTCTGTCTGTCTCTCTGTCTCTCTCTCTTTCTCTCTCTCTCTCTCTCTCTCTCAACAAGGTGAATAAAGAGCGTTTGTACCTGCCTCTGAAGTTGGGCCAGGCAAAAGTCAACATATACACTCTTGGCTTACAGTTATTGGTGGAGACTGACTTTGGACTTAAGGTAGTATATTTGACATAATATAAAGCAGCTACACTTGCCAAAATAGTGGATTCTCGACTTTATATACTCATGTAATGACATCAAACTTTAAACATGTAAAACCTTCCTATTCCTAGGTGGCCTTTGACTGGAACACCCTACTGCTGCTTTCTCTGCCCCGCAGCCTCTTTAATGCCACCTGTGGGCTGTGCCAAGGAATGCCAATCTCTGGCCCCGCCCTCAGTGTCAGCGAATGGGCAATGACTTGGGCAGAGCGTGACACCTTCTGTCAGGTGGGCTGTGGCGACTCCTGCCCTCGCTGTGGATTGGTCGAAAGGGGCCTGGCAGCTGATGTCCCTGCCCCTGTGCAGACGATTGATGCCACCGGCAGCAATGATGTCGATAGTGCTAGCCCAGGCAACCGGTTCCACCTGGCAGAGGGCTTATACATTTATGTTGAACCAGAGGCAGTTAGGCTATGTGGACTTATTATTGATCGTGGAGGTGTATTTGCTCGGTGCCACAGCAAGGTGGCGCCAGCATACTTTTACCAGAGCTGCCTGCAGGACACCTGCGTGGACCAGGGCGCACAAGAGACCATCTGTAATTGGCTGCAGATCTATGCCAGTACCTGTCAGACACAGGGAGTGGCTGTGATTGGCTGGAGGAGCTCTACACCATGTGGTGAGACACACAGTATACTCATCATGTGTGTATATTTATATATAAATATATATATATACTGTCAGTACCATCTAACACCATGACTGAAACTCTGTCAGGCTAAACATACTTATTTGTCATAGATTTTCATCTTTTAACTCACAAGCAGTTCTACAGTCTACAGCCCATGAAAGACTCCAATTTCTTACCTTTTAAAAATAATAATTGATTTTCTTGAACTACCGTATCCCCTAAATCACATCAGGACTTTTTTCCTCTTCAAAGTAAAAACCTAAAACACTCAGATAAATGAATAAACACGTTAGGTTGGCTTTATTCAGCTTTTATTTATTTACTTATTTATTTTTTATGAAACGTTAGAGAACGTTAACCGCATATCGAACTGTCAGACAGGCACTGTGCAAAATGTCAAAAATATTTTAAATAAAATATGCCTGCCTGAAAATATAAAAAAAATTGCCACACAACAGCAAAAAATACAAGGAGAGGTTCAAGTAACAGGGTTTAAAAGCAAACAACAACAAAAAATGTTTATAGGCCTACTTGCGACGCACCGCGACGAGACGAGACGACACGACTGAAACGACACTTTTTTTTCGCCTTACGCGTTTTAAATGGTATGCCATGTTGGTTGTTGTCGTGCGAAATTGATTGACGTTGATGACATAACTTGCACTTTACTTTGTTTGATACATCTTTATGTTTTTCAAAATACCTTTGAAGTTTTTTTAGTAGCCATTATAATCTCGGCAGATGCTGCGCGTATTCTGTAGCGTGTTCAGCTTCGCTCGTTTGGATTGTGCAACAGCAGGGTGTGATTTATTAATGTGTAGTAAGGAAGATTCCTATTGGTAATGCGCAAACATAATTTTAAAATATTTATTAACAGAAATTAGAATGATCTTATTTGACAAAAGGCTATATATAACGAAAACAAAGACATTTCATGTAACAACTAATCCTTAGCTGCATCCTTGGGCACCCCCATGCAGTTAGAATGGAACATTCGACTATGACGTTCATAGTCGACTAGGGGGTATAGTCGACTATAGTCGAATCAGCGACTATTGCACCCCTACTGACCACCATCTGAATTCCCACCACTGCTCTCTGTGTGTGCGCGTGCATGCACTTGTGTGTGCACGTGTGTGTGTGTTTGTGTGTGTGTCCGTCCAGTGCTGCCGTGTCCCATGAACAGCCACTACTCTAGCTGTATGACCCCATGCCAGCCCCAGTGTGCCCTGGCGCGAGGCCAGCGCGACTGTAACCAGCACTGCGTGGAGGGCTGCCAGTGTGACCAGGGCTACGTCCTCAACGGCAAGAGCTGCATCCTCAACCAGAACTGTGGCTGCTACAGTGACGGCAAGTACTACGAGGTGCGAGGCAGCCGCCGGGAGGCACAGTGCTCAGTGGAGCTGTAGCCGTCTGTGGAGGGCAGACCTGTGAGGGATCTGACACGAATACTGTACATGTAACAGTGATGAGTTGATGTGCTTCTTTTTGTTACACTACGGAAAGTATGAGTGATGTAATTGTTCCGCAATCTATGATTTCTTGTGTAGTAATAAAGTATCTGACCTAAAATTACTTCTTTTTCTCTTGCAATGCATTATTCTATCTCTATTTTTCTTCTTACACTCACTCGCTTTTCCTCTTCACCCCCCCTCCCCCGTCTCATGCTCCTCCCCTTCATCTCTCCTTGGCTCCTCCCCACCTCTTGCTCCGCCCACCCCGCCCAGCCCAAGCAGCTGTTCTGGACCGGCGACTGCACCAAACGCTGCCAGTGCATCGGCCGCAACCTGGTGCAGTGCAACCCGCGTCGCTGCAAGGCGGAGGAGGAGTGCGTGCTCCGCCACGGCGTGCGGGGTTGCTTCGCCCGCCGCGGCCAGCACTGCGTGGCGTCGGGCGGAGGCGTCTTCCGCACGTTCGACGGCGCCTCGCTGCGCCTGCCCGCCTCCTGCTCCTTCGTGCTCTCCACCATCTGTCACAAGCTGCCCGAGCTCTCCTTCCAGCTCATCGCCAACTTTGACAAGTGGAGCACGCCCAACCTCACCACCATCTCGCACGCCTACCTCTACATCAACGAGGAGAGCATCCTCATCTCTGGCAGCACCGTCAAGGTCCGCCAGAACCGCACACACGAACGGAGGAAGCGTCTTGTCTGAGAAAATGGTTTTGCTTGTTATTTTGAGGACTTTTTTTTTTTTTTTTTTTTTAAGAGAGGGAAAAGGTGTCTGGGAACACTGAGATTTGTGATAGTGATGGTGTCGATTTTTTGTGAGCTTATGTTAGGTATGATGACCCTCTCTCACGCTCTGTCTATCTCTCTCTTTCGCTGTTTTTCTTTTTTTCTCTCCTCAGGTAAACGGGACGCCTGTCTCTGTGCCCTTTGTGACTGGTCTGATGACCCGGGTCTCCACTTCCGAAGGCTTCCTGGTGATCGAAACACCACAGGACATCCAAGTTCGGTACAACCGTTTCAACACACTTAGCATCACCATGGGACCACGGCTGCAGAACAAGGTGTGCGGTCTGTGTGGGAACTTCAACGGGGACCCTACAGAC